>NW_020528628.1:300000-567115 GCF_003368295.1 Carassius auratus | reverse complement strand
TACTGACTATTAATATTGGGACAAGCTTTTATAAAGCATAAACTGACTATTTTACTAATGAGTGCAGTTATTATAAAGTGTTACCAATGCATTTACTAATGTTAACAAATTAGACATTATTTTACAGTGTTTTAAATCCTTTAATGACTTATAAGCATTTGTGAAAGAAGCTTAGTCTTCATCTGTGAACTGAACAGTTTTACTGTTACATCCATGAGATTATGTAATAAGATAAATGTCATGTCACAGGATGGAATAGGTCAGTATCAAATGAGTTGAAATTATTATTTGCAGCACAAATAAGTTTTTTAGAATTTTTGTTTTAATTCCTGAAACTGTCAGAAAAGGATAAGGCCTAAGAGATTTCTTAAGCTGTAATGAAAACAGCAATGTTAGCAACAGCAACAAAAAATAACAATTTAAAATACATTTTTTTTCCGGTGAATAAAGAGAATGATTAAGTCTCTCTCTCTCTCTCTCATTGTGGTCTGCCACTCAGCTCATGCCCATCCCCCACTCACACACACACTCACACACACACATGCACTCAGTCAGCACACATACATTGCTCAAACAGAGGGACAGAGTGAGTTGAGATGTCTGACAGTTTTTTTTTAATTTTCTTTTAATCATACAGTGTTGTAAGGTCATGAAATTATGCATATGTCCTCAGAATGATTTGATCTCTGTATGATTTTTTTTTTTTAAAGTGTTTGGAAGCTGCAATTTAAAAAATACAAGACAATTAATGATTCCCTTTTTACTGTCATTTCAAAAAATCACCACGACAAAACGGTTCAAGCTAACCTAAATCCGTTTCGCAATTTAAGTTCCTCAATGTTTTTTTCAACATGTAGACAAAGTTTGGTGAGTATAGTGAACATTTCCTCTGAGGAGAATGCATTAAATCAGAGCTCAATTTAAATATTCAAATAAAAATAGCCGACTTCCTGTTGGTCGTAGCTGATGACTGTGAATTAGAAAGTTGTCCGTCTTGATAAGAACAATTTATGTACCAAGTTTGGTGTCTGTAGCTAAAACTAAACCCCCCACTTTTGACAAAAGGTGGCGCTATAGCATGCCTCCTTCACGCCCTTTTAAAAGCTTTTCCCATTGTCTAGCTATCACTAATACTGATATGTGTTTTTAGTTTCATGTAAATCTGAGGTTGGTGTCTGCCTCAAACTCATCATAACAGAACATTCAAGTTTGACACGTTGCCATGGCAACGCCATATCAGATATCAATATCCCCACAACAGATTTACATCGGCCGTGTTTTGTCATTATTCTGATGAAGTTTTAAGTAAATCGAGTAAAAATAAGATGCTGAATTCAAAACATTTTGAAAATGACTCACTTCCTGCTGCCAGTTGGTGGCGCTATAACGTTGACTCTTAATAGTCACATATATACGATCGGTATCATACAACGAACAAACCAATGAAGTTTGATCAAATTCAGGAGATGTATGTGGATGTTATTAGACATTTCCTGTTTCTCATTTCTCGCCATAATTTCCACGCCTCGCTACGGGCAAACCGTTCAAGATATCAAAAATCCCCTCGCAATTTTTCGTCCCCAATGTCTTGAGATCATGTTCACCGAGTTTCGTGGCGAACGGGTTGAAAACCTCAGAGGAGTATTTCAAATTCCAGAGCATGCTTTTTTTAAACAGCTCTGAATAGCTGACTTCCTGTTGGGCGGAGCCTATGACATAAAGTGTGAAAGTTGTTCGGCTCAATGAGATCTATAAGTGTACCGAGTTTCATATAAATACATGCAAGTCTGTGTGAGCTATGGTTCAAGATTTCTGAAGGTGTTCCAGGGGGCGCTGTAGAGTCCCTGTGCCACGCCCGGGTCCCAGCCTCTGCGGCGTCCTGATGGCCGCAGATTCCAATGTGTGTGCCAATTTTCAAGAGTTTTTGAGCATGTTAAGGCCCCTAAAAACCCCCGGAAGGTTAAATAAAAAATAAAAAAAATAATAAGTAATATAGCTGCAAGCAGCGATGGCGGGCTCAAGCCACCAATTCCCTTAGACCCCCGTGGCATCAGGTAAACTGTGCCCAGCGGGCACATGCATTCACAATATCCCTCTGGCAGTGAGGTTTTAAAGGATATGGCAGTTAAAGGGTTAATCCGAATCATCTAGACTTTAAAATCACATTCACAGAAATATATATATATATATATATATATATATATATATATATATATATATATAATATAACTTTAGTAACACTTTACAATAAGATTCCATTTATAAACATTATGTTAACATGAACAATATTTATATAGCATTCATTCATGTCAGTTAATATTCCAAACTTAAACATTAAAACATTGTTTTATTGTGATTTTTTTTCCAAGCACATTTTACCAATTCCAAACCATATCAATCTTAATAACTACCATTATTTTTATTTAATCATTTATGAGTGCTATACAATAGTCCAGGAAAGCTGGAAGAGAAAAACTCCTTATATTCATGTGTGCAGAAGTATTAGGCATGTTTTCTTTTACAGATGAAATGCGCTAAAAAAGAGTTTTAACTAAAAATGTAAAGTCGAAAATTATGAAATACCCATGAGAAATATCAAACACAAATGCAATACAGAAATGGATAAGTTAAGACTTGACCATTGTACAAAAAATGCTGACTGGGTCATGAGGTCAGAAAAGAAGAAGAAAAAATAGGTCAAGAAGAACTGACAAAAAGAATTGCAAAATAATTAGGAATTAATGTGAAGATTAATTTTTAGTCAATTCTGCAAGACAGACTTTCAGGAAAGGAGGTGGAATAAAAATGAGCTCCTAAATCTTAATCCTGGATTCTGGAAGATATATTCCTCAAACCATCGGACAAGAGGAGGTGGTGCTGGTCCTTCACGAGTCACTCTAATCTGTTCATAAAGCATATATATAAAGCCTTAATATATAGTATTTCACAATACTTCATGGTATTCTAATTAAATCATTTTTTGGAATCTTAGATCTCTCAGAACCTGACACATTGTAATTCTGAGACTCCAGGTAAGTGGCAGTTCTGTAAAATGTTGGCGCTGGAGACTAAATGCTCCCTGATAGTTTAACACCTAATTCACTTAACACACACACAAACACACACACACACACACAGACACACACACATTACCCACAGTGAGAGAGGGACAGAGTGACATCAGATGTATGATAGTTTTTGAAGTGTTTAGAAGCTGCACTTTAAAAAAAATATAAGACATTTACTGGTTACTTTTTTACTGTTATTTCAAAAAATCACCACGACAAAACCATTCAAGCTATCCAAAATTCATTCGCACCTGTTCTGTAAGATAAATTCTTTAAACAGTGGTAAAAGAGGATGTGGTGTTGATCCTTCAAGAGTCACTAAAAACGTATCTATCCATAAAGCGTATAAAGAATTATTCTTAATATACAGTTCACAATATTTCAGCTTGTTATTCTAATTAAGTGAGGGTCATTTTATCAGTAAAATACATAAAATACATATTATTTTTCTTTGAAAGATTTCTATAAATGATTTAAATCATACTTGTTTCTACAATAATAATTTAAAAGTAATCCTATACCTCCATCTGGTGGCCATTATTGGTACTAAGAATTGCAAGCTTCATTTATAAGTTATGATAGTTTTAATTTTATGCTGGCGCTTGAAAATGATAAAGCTATGAAACTTACTGTGCTTCCTTCAAATGATGACTTCTACGTATATAAAAAATTATGAAGAGTTTGGAATGAAAAAATTTAAAGATATAGTAAAATAACTATTGTATTTTTTTATGTTACTTTAATAAATCGCTATGGCCACACCATTAAAGCTATCCTAAACCCATTCGCAATTTAACATCTCAGTATATTGGCTTCATGTTAAAAAAAGTTTGGTGTGAACTACTTGTGTCTTCTTGGATGAGTATGAATTCATTTACAGGCTGATTTTATCATAAATCCACAATAGAATTTCTGAGTTCTGTATCAGTCTGTGTTGTTGTTTGTTTATTTTTATTTTTTTATTTTTCATAGGAAGATAACTGATCCTTTACTCTCCTTTTTAATAAATGTGCTTATAAACCAAAAACAAGCTATTTATAGCTGTATTTATAAACTGCTTACTACTGACTATTAATATTGGGACAAGGCTTTATAAAGCATGAACTGACTATTTACTTTTTGAGTTTGAAATTATTATTTGCAGCACAAATAAGTTTTTTTAGGATTTTTAAAAATCCCTAAAACTGTCAGAAAAGGATAAGGCCTATTTCTATGTGATTGGCTACATTTATTTGTTTTTATAACTATAATGCATAAACTATGAAATTATACAAAATGTATAAAAAAGTACAACAGTTATTGTTTTCCAATGTTTTTTATTAATTAATTATTATAATTTTTTTTTTTTTGGATTTACATTTAAAAAAATTAGCCTACTGCAATCATTCTAAACAGCTTGAATAAAACCTGTTAATATTTATTATAGACCACTGTAACTGTGTATAATCTAACAAACAAGTTTATTATGAAAATAAAAGTGTGTACACCAGATAAATTGGACGATAAAGAAATTGCTAACAATAGTATAATAGAGCATGTTTTATGTTTTTAGGCGTTTAGATGCAGAAATGGACAAATAAAATGTAATTGATTTAATTAAATATAGATTAATTCTTGTTAGAGCAAAATAATAAATAAATACGTACACACATTAAAAAAGCAGCCAAGATGAATCAATTTCATTTTTTATATAGATTAAAATTGAAGACAGAAGCAGCTGCGGTCACTTAATATTCAAATCCAGTAGATCCACTTCAGATATATTTCTCAACAGTTTATGCTCACGTGGCTGTTTTCGTTTATAGTCGCCAAGCTATTATGTGTTTTGAAATAATCTTGTCCGTTATGTGTTCGTTCGTACGACGAAAGGCAGAAACCTGCAGCTCGAGAGATATGTTATTCTGCCAGTCGCGCTTTCAAATAGTCTTCCACACTTAAACGGCTCACAAACACCTGCATTTAGCTCTTGTAGTGTTACAATGGGTTTATTGTGTGCATTTGTGGTAATATTTTATTTAAAAAAGCTCTGAAACAAGAATAAATTCGTTTGTTTTGAGCTCGACACTGTACGCGCTGATCGGAGGCGGTGATTTCAGATAGGCAGCCACAAATATTTCATTTTCACACAAACAGTTCAAAAACATCTAAATGTAGCTCTTGGTGTGTTCTAATTGGTTGATTGTGTGATATCGCTGTAATAATTTATTTTTAAAAGCTTTAAAACAGGAATAAATTCGTTTTTTCTGAGCTCTTTACTCCAGACGCTCGTGATCACAGCGGTGATTCATCTCTCCTATTTCTCACGTATCTCTGGCCAGAAATAATTTATCCATGAGCCCTGAACCGGTAATAATCAGATATGTTGGTTTAGCTTGTCAGTGTGAATTAAATCTAAGTATTTATTTGTATTTTTAACCGATTTAAAAGTGAAAGTAAAAGTCCGGGAATTGAACCTGTAGGGGCGCTATTTCTCTCAGACAATGGAAGTCTGAAGCACATATACTCAAACAGAGGGACAGAGTGAGATGAGATGTCTGACAGTTTTTTAATTTTCTGTTATCCATACAGTGTTGTAAAGTCGTGAAACTATCCATATTTACTCAGAATGACTTTTTTTCTGTATGAAAAAAGGTTTTGAAGTGTTTGGAATTTAAAAATGCAGGAAAATTAATAATTTCATTTTAACTGTCATTTAAAAAAATCACCACGACAAAACCGTTCAAGCTATCCAAAATCCATTGGCAATTTAAGTTGTTTAAAATGTTTTGGCATCATGTAGACAAAGTTTGGTGTGTATAGTGTTACTCTCCTCTGAGCAGTATGCATTAATTCACAGCTAAATGTAAAAAAAAATCCACATTCAAATCAAAATAGCTGACTTCCTGTTGATCGTAGCTGATGACTGTGAATTAGAAAGTTGTCCGTCTTGATAAGAACAATTTATGTACCAAGTTTGGTGTCTGTAGCTAAAACTAACCCCCCCACTTTTGACAAAAGGTGGCGCTATAGAGTGCCTCATTCACGCCCTTTTAAAAGCTTTTGCCATTGTCTAGCTATCACTAATACTGATATGTGTTTTGAGTTTCATGTAAATCTGAGCTTGTTGTCTGCCTCAAACTCACCATAACAGAACATTCAAGTTTGACACGTTGCCATGGCAACACTATATCAGATATCAATATCCCCACAACAGATTTACATCGGCCATGTTTTGTCATTATTCTGATGAAGTTTTAAGTAAATCGAGTAAAAATAAGATGCTGAATTCAAAGCATTTGGAAAATGACACACTTCCTGCTGCCAGTTGGTGGCGCTATAACGTTGACTCTTAATAGTCACATATATACAATCGGTATCATACAACGAACAAACCCATGAAGTTTGATCAAATTCAGGAAATGTATGTGGATGTTATTAGACATTTCCTGTTTCTCATTTCTCGCCATAAGTTCCACGCCTCGCCACGGGCAAACCGTTCGAGATATCAAAAATCCCCTCGCAATTTTTCATCCTCAATGTCTTGAGATCATGTTCACCGAGTTTCGTGGCGAACGGGTTGAAAATCTCAGAGGAGTATTTCAAATTCCAGAGCATGCTTTTTTAAAACAGCCCTGAATATCTGACTTCATGTTGGGCGGAGCCTATGACATAAAGCGCGAAAGTTGTTCAGCTCAATGAGATCTACAAGTGTACTGAGTTTCATATAAATATATGCAAGTGTGTGTGAGCTATGGTTCAAGATTTCTGACTGTGTTCCAGGGGGCGCTGTAGAGCCCCTGTGCCACGCCCGGGTCCCAGCCTCTGTGGCGTCCTGATGGCCGCAGATTCCAATGTGTGTGCCAATTTTCAAGAGTTTTTGAGCATGTTAAGGCCCCCAAAAACCCCCGGAAGGTTTAATAAAAAATAAAAAAAATAATAATAAGAATAATCCTTAGAAGAACAATAGGGCTCTTCGCCCCTTCGGGCTTGAGCCCTAATAATCCTTAGAAGAACAATAGGGCTCTTCGCCCCTTCGGGCTTGAGCCCTAAAAATAATCCTAAGGAAAACAATAGGGCTCTCGCCCTCCAGGCTTGAGCCCTAATAATAATAATAATAATAATAATAAAAAATAATCCTAAGGAAAACAATAGGCCTCTCGCCCTTTGGGCTTGAGCCCTAATAATAACAAATAATCCTAAGGAAAACAATAGGGCTCTCGCCCTCCAGGCTTGAGCCCTAATAATAATAATAATAAATATAGCTGCAAGCAGCGATGGCGGGCTCAAGCCACCAATGCCATCACCACCCCGGTGGCATCAGGTAAACTGTGCCCAGCGGGCACATGCATTCACAATATCCCTCTGGCAGTGAGGTTTTAAAGGATAGAGGGGAGCGTAGAGGGGAGCGTGCATTTGCAGTGGCTGGGCCACGACTCTGGAATACCCTGCCTTTAAAGATCAGACTGGCCCCTTCCTTGTCTATTTTTAAATCTTTGCTAAAAACTTTTTTATTTTCCTTAGTGTACTGACTACTGTGTTATGCTACATTTTGAAATGGGTGGTTTTAAATTTTTTGTCTGGTCTATTTTTATGTATGTGTAATATTCTTGCTCTTATGTTAAAGCACTTTGGTCAGCCAGGAGGCTGTTGTAAATGCGCTATACAAATAAATTGAACTTGAACTAGAACTTGAACTTGATATGGCAGTTAAAGGGTTAATCCGAATCATCTAGACTTTAAAATCACATTCACAGAACAATATATATATATATATATATATATATATATATATATATAACTTTAGTAACACTTTACAATAAGATTTCATTTATAAACATTATGTTAACATGAACAATATTTATATAGCATTCATTCATGTCAGTTAATATTCCAAACTTAAACATTAAAACATTGTTTTATTGTGATTTTTTTCCAAGCACATTTTACCAATTCCAAACCATATCAATCTTAATAACTACCATTATTTTTTATTTAATCATTTATGAGTGCTATACAATAGTCCAGGAAAGCTGGAAGAGAAAAACAGGTCAAGAAGAACTGACAAAAGAATTGCAAAAGAATTAGGAATTAATGTGAAGATTAATTTTTAGTCAATTCTGCAAGACAGACTTTCAGGAAAGGAGGTGGAATAAAAATGAGCTCCTAAATCTTAATCCCAGATTCTGGAAGATATATTCCTCAAACCATCGGACAAGAGAAGGTGGTGCTGGTCCTTCACGAGTCACTCTAATCTGTTCATAAAGCCTATATATAAAGTCTTAATATATAGTATTTCACAATACTTCATGGTACTCTAATTAAATCATTTTTTGGAATCTTAGATCTCTCAGAACCTGACACATTGTAATTCTGAGACTCCAGGAAAGTGGCAGTTCTGTAAAATGTTGGCGCTGGAGACTAAATGCTCACTGATAGTTTCACACCTAATTCACTTAAAACACACACACACAGTGACAGAGGGACAGTGACATCAGATGTATGTTTTTTAATTTTCTGTCATCCATATAATGTTGTATAGTCATGAAACTATGCATATTTCCTCAGAATGACTTGTCTTCTATGTGTACATTTTTTTGAAGTGTTTAGAAGCTGCACTTTTTTTTACTGGTTCCTTTTTTACTATTATTTCAAAAAATCACCACGACAAAACCATTCAAGCTATCCAAAATTCATTCGCACCTGTTCTGTAAGATTAATTCTTTAAACAGTGGTAAAAGAGGATGTGGTGCTGAACCTTCAAGAGTCACTTAAAACGTATCTGTCCATAAAGCCTATTAAGAATTATTCTTAATATACAGTTCACAATACTTCAGCTTGTTATTCTAATTAAGTGAGGGTCATTTTATCAGTAAAATTCCTAAAATACATATTATTTTATTTGAAAGATTTCTATAAATTATTTAAATCATACTCGTTTCTCCAATAATTATTTAAAAGTAATCCTATAGCTCCCTCTGGTGGCCATTATAGGTACTAAGAATTGCAAGCTTGATTTATAAGTTATGATAGTTTTAATTTTATGCTGGCTCTTGAAAATGATAAAGCTATGAAACTTACTGTGCTTCCTTCAAATGAGGACTTCTACTTATATAAAAAATTATGAAGAGTTAGAATGAAAAATTTTAAAGATATAGTAAAATAACTATTGTATTTTTTATGTTACTTTAATAAATCTCTATGGCAACACCATTTAAGCTATCCTAAACCCATTCACAATTTAACATCTCAGTATATTGGCATCATGTTGAAAAAGGAGTATGGAGTAGTATGAGGAGGAGTATGAATTCATTTACAGGCTGATTTTATCATAAATCCACAATAAAATTTCTGAGTTCTGTATCAATCTGTGTTGTTGTTTGTTTATTTTTATCTTTTATTTTTCATAGGAAGATAACTGACCCTTTACTCTCCTTTTTAATAAATGTGCTTATAAACCAAGGACAAGCTATTTATAGCTGTATTTATAAACTGCTTACTACTGACTATTAATATTGGGACAAGGCTTTATAAAGCATGAACTGACTATTTACTAATGAGTGCAGTTATTATAAAGTGTTATCAATGAATTTGCTAATGTTAACAAATTAGACATTATTTTACAGTGTTATCAAATCCTTAAATGACTCATAAGCATTTGTGAAAGTTCTGCTTGCATTACAGCTTAGTATTGATCTGTGAGCTGAACAGATTTACTGTTACATCTATGAGATTATGTAAATTCAAATAAATATAATGTCACAGGATGTCATAGGTCAGTATCAAATGAGTTTGAAATTATTATTTGCAGCACAAATAAGTTTTTTTTAGGATTTTTAAAAATCCCTAAAACTGACAGAAAAAGGTTAAGGCCTAAGCTATTTCTATGTGAGTGGCTAAATTTATTTTTGTTTTCATAATTGTAATACACAAACTATGAAATTATACAAAATGTATAAAAAGGTAAATAAATAAATACGCACACATTAAAAAAGCAGCCAAGTCGAATGAGTTTCCTTTTTTATACAGATTAAAATTGAAGACAGAAGCAAGTGGTAAATGTGG
Organism: Carassius auratus; assembly: GCF_003368295.1. Taxonomy (NCBI): domain Eukaryota; kingdom Metazoa; phylum Chordata; class Actinopteri; order Cypriniformes; family Cyprinidae; genus Carassius; species Carassius auratus. The sequence goes on along the minus strand of NW_020528628.1, from coordinate 557,006 downwards.
TCACTTTAATATTCAAATCCAGTAGATCCAGTTTATGTTCACGTGGCTGTTTTCGTTTATATTCGCCAAGCTATTATGTATTTTGAAATAATCTTGTCCGTTATGTGGTCGTTCTTACGACGAAAGGCAGAATCCTGCAGCTCGAGAGATATATGTTATTCTGCCAGTCGCGCTTTCAAATAGTCTTGCACACTTAAACAGGTCACAAACACCTGCATTTAGCTCTTGTAGTGTTACAATGGGTTTATTGTGTGCATTTGTGGTAATATTTTATTTAAAAAAGCTCTTAAACAAGAATAAATTCGTTTGTTTTGAGCTCGACACTGTACGCGCTGATCGGAGGCGGTGATTTCAGATAGGCAGCCACAAATATTTCATTTTCACACAAACAGTTCAAAAACATCTGAATTTAGCTCTTGGTGTGTTCTAATTGGTTGATTGTGTGATATCGCTGTAATAATTTATTTTTAAAAGCTTTAAAACAGGAATAAATTCGTTTTCTCTGAGCTCTTTACTCCAGACGCTCGTGATCACAGCGGTGATTCATCTCTCCTATTTCTCACGTATCTCTGGCCAGAAATAATTTATCCATGAGCCCTGAACCGGTAATAATCAGATATGTTGGTTTAGCTTGTCAGTGTGAATTAAATCTAAGTATTTATTTGTATTTTTAACCGATTTAAAAGTGAAAGTAAAAGTCCAGTAATTGCACCTGTAGGGGCGCAATTTCTCTCAGACAATGGAAGTCTAAGCACATATACTCAAACTGAGGGACAGAGTGAGATGAGATGTCGGACAGTTTTTTAATTTTCTGTTATCCATACAGTGTTGTAAAGTCGTTAAACTATGCATATTTCCTCAGAATGACTTTTTCATCTGTATGAAAAAATTCTTTGACGTGTTTGGAAGCTGCAATTTAAAAATACAATAATGATTCCCTTTGTAAGGTCATTTAAAAAAATCACCACGGCAAAACCATTCAAGCTATCCAAAATCCATTCACAATTTAAGTTCCTATCAGAAATACTGATGTGTGTTCAGAGTTTTGTGAAATTCTAAGTATGTTATTTGCCTCAAAATCACCTGAGAAGTATTCCAGTTTGACATGTTGCCACGCCAACAATTTTTTAGATATCAATATCCCCCTTGCAGATTTATATCGGCTGTGTTTTAACATTATTCTGATGAAGTTTGAAGCAAATCGAGTAATAATAAGATGCTGAATTCAAATCATTTTGAAAATGACACACTTCCTTCTGCCAGTTGGTGGCGCTATAACTTTGACTCCTAATAGTCACATATATGCGATCGACATCATACAACGAATAATCTGATGAAGTTTGATTAAAATCAGGAAATGTATGTGGATGGTATTAGACACTTCCTGTTTCTCATTTCTCGCCATAATTTCAACGCCTCGCCACGAGCAAACCGTTCGAGATATCAAAAATCCCCTGGCAATTTTTCATCCCCAGTGTCTTGAGATCATGTTGACCGAGTTTGGCGGCAATCGAGAAAAAAACCTATGACAAGTATTTCAAATTCCAGAGCATGCGCTTTTTACATAACTCTAAATAGCTGACTACCTGTTGGGTGGAGCCTATGACATGCAATACGAAAGTTGTTCGGCACGATGAGATCTATATGTGTACTGAGTTTCATATGAATATGTGCAAGTATGTGTGAGCTATACATCAACATTTCTGACTGTGTTCCAGGGGGCGCCGTAGAGCCCCTGTGCCACGCCCGGGTCCCAGCCTCTGCAGGCTCCTAAAGGCCACAGATTCCAAAGTGTGCGCAAATTTTCAAGAGTTTTTGAGTATGTTAAGGACCCCAAAAGCCCCCACAACTTTGATGAAAAATTTGAATACTAAACCCTAAATAGCCAACTTCCTGTTGGGCGGAGCCTATGATATGCAATACAAAAGTTGTTTGGATTGATGAGATTTATATGTGTACCAAGTTTCATACGTCTACGAGCAAGAATGTATGATATATGGCCCTCCATATTCCAGGGGGCGCTGTAGAGCCCCTGTGCCACGCCCGTGTATCAGTCTCTGCCCGGCCCTAATGGCCGCAGGTTCCAATCTGTGTGCCAATTTTCAAGACTTTTTAAGCACGTTAAGGGCCCCAAAAGCCCCCGAGACGTTGGAAAAAAATAAAATAAAATAAATAATAATAAATATAGCTGCAAGCAGCGATGTCGGGCTCAAGCCATCAGTGCAACGCCACCCCGGTGGCATCAGGATAACTGTGCCCAGCGGGCATAAGCATTTACAGTAACCCTCTGACAATCAAGCTTTAAGGGATGCGGCAGTTAAAGGGTTAATCCGACCAATCTAGACTTTGAAATCACATACACAGGACAATATATATAACTTTAGTAACACTTTATTTTAATATTTATAAAAAATGTATAAGGTGTGCATTGTAGCTGACACCTATATGAACACATTACAATTGTTTTATGACTGCAAGTCTTTCTTCTCAAATGCTATTGAGCTTCAAATTTGCATTTGAGCCCATGTGAAAAAGTAGCATAATTTACATATGACTTACAGTTTGTTGTAATAAATATCAAACATTCAATTTAATTGTGCATTATAGCTGTCACCTAGATGAACAATTACAGTTGTTTTTATGACTGTAAGTCATTCTCTTCAAATGCTACTGACGTTAGAAAAGTGTATAACAATATCACATGTAACTTTAGAGACCGGCCCTAAATTTGAGACTCTAGAAAGTCCAATGTCAAGACAACTTTATGCCTGTTTTATTTTCTTTAGTTTTCTTTTCTCTGTGCCGGATTGCTGATGTCCTATACCCAGGCATAGATGTCCATCCATCAATTACGAACATTCAGCCGCAAACATGAGGTGTGAGCGGTCGCGAGCGCAGATGGGAGAATGGCGCATGTTTTTTTTTAGTTTTTTTGAGCAACTGGGATGGTGCCCCCTCTGGGAGTTGGTGCCCTACGAAGACTGCATACTATGCATATAGGGAGCGGCGGTAAAATCTCGAAGATATATTCCTCAAACCATCTTACAAGAGGAGGTGATGCTAATCCTTCAAGAATATACAGTGTACAGTTGGATTCTGAATTCTGAATCAAACTGGGTTGTGTTTATTTATTTATTTTATAAGACAACTGAGACTTTAATCTCCTTTGTAATATATGTGCTTTTAAACCAAGAACAATTTATTTATAGATGTATTACTGCTTAATAATGACTATTATTAAGGGAAAAGGCTTTATAATCATGAACTATTTACTAATGCTTAGCTAATGAGTGCAATTATTATAAAGTGTTACCAATGCATATACTAATGTTAACAAATTAGACATTATTTTACAGTGTTACCAAATCCTTAAATAATGTATTAGTGTTTTGTAATGATTTTAATGACCTATAAGCATTTGTGAAATAGTTTTGCTTGCATTGCAGCTTTATCTGTCAGTTGAAGAGTTTTACTGTTACATCCATGAGATTAATAAATGTCATGTCACGTCACAGGTTGTCATAGGTCAGTATCAAATGAGTTTGAAATTATTATTTGCAGCACAAATTAGGGTTCTTAGGATGTTTTTAAATCCCTAAAACTGTCAGAAAAGGATAAGGCCTAAGAGATTTCTTAACCTGTAATGAAAAGAAAAAACACCACCATTAGCAACAACAAAAACAATAACAATTTAAAATACAGGTTTTTTTTTTTCCTGATTATTAAAGGGATGATTAGGTCTCTCTCTCTCTCTCTCTGCCAGACAGCCCCTCCCTACAGTCCACACACACTGTCACAGTCACCAACCCCCTCACACTCCCCCTCCCTCTCCCCCTCCCTTCCCTCACACAGACAGGGTGGCCAGAGTGAGATCATGTCAGTTGAGAAGTCTGACAGTTTTTTAATTTTCTTTTATCCATACAGTGTTGTAAAGTCGTGAAACTATGCATATTTCCTCAGAATGATTTGATCTTTGTATGAAAAAATGCTTTGAAGTGTTTGGAAGCTGCAATTTAAACATACAAGACAATTAATGTTTCCCTTTTTACTGTCATTTCAAAAATTCACCACGACAAAACCGTTCAAGCTAACCAAAATCCGTTCGCAATTTAAGTTCCTCAATGGTTTTTCTTAATGTAGACAAAGTTTGGTGTGTATAGTGTACTTCCCCTGGGAGGAGTATGCATTAATTCCCAAAAGAAAATTCCCAAAAATCCATATTCAAGTCAAAATAGCCAACTTCCTGTTGGTCGTAGCTTATGACTGTGAATTAGAAAGTTGTCCGTCTTGATAAGAACAATTTATGTACCAAGTTTGGTGTCTGTAGCTAAAACTAATCCCCCCACTTTTGACAAAAGGTGGCGCTATAGAGTGCCTCTTCCACGCCCTTTTAAAAGCTTTTGCCATGGTCTAACTATCTTTAATACTGATACCTGTTTCGAGTTTCATGTAAATCTGAGCTAGTTATCTGCCTAAAAATCACCAGAACAGAACATTCAAGTTTGACACGTTGCCATGGCAACACTATATTAGATATAAATATCCCCATGACAGATTGTCTTCGGCCGTGTTTTGTCATTATTCTGATGAAGTTTGAAGCAAATCAAGTAAAAATAAGATGCTGAATTCAAAGCGTTCTGAAAATAATTCACTTCCTGCTGCCAGTTGGTGGCGCTATAACTTTGACTCCTAAAAGGCACATATATACGATCGGTATCATACAATGAACAAACCAATTAAGTTTGATCAAATTCAGCAAATGTATGTAGATGTTATTATACATTTCCTGTTTCTCATTTCTCGCCATAATTTCAACGCCTCGCCACGGGCAAACCGTTCGAGATATCAAAAATCTCTTCGCAATTTCGCATCCCCAATGTCTTGAGATCGTGTTCACCGAGTTTTGTGGTGAACGGGTGGAGTTCCTCAGAGGAGTATATCAAATTCCAGAGCATGTGTTTTTCATAAAACCCTAAATAACCAACTTCCTGTTGGGCGGAGCTTATGACATGCAGTGTGAAAGTTGTTTGGTTTGATGAGTTATATATATGTACCAAGTTTCATATGTATACGTGCAAGTATGCATGATATATGGCCCTCGGTACTACAGGGGGCGCTGTAGAGCCCCTGTGCCACGCCCGTGTATCAGACTCTGCCCGGCCCTAATGGCCGCAGGTTCCAAGGTGTGTGCCAATTTTCAAGAGTTTTTGAGCATGTTAAGGACCCCAAAAGCCCCCGAAACCTTAGAAAAAAATTAGAAGAATAAAAAAAAAAATAAATAATAATAATCCTAAGGAAAACAATAGGGCTCTCGCCCTCCAGGCTTGAGCCCTAAATATAGCTGCAAGCAGCGATGTCGGGCTCAAGCCATCAGTGCAACGCCACCCCGGTGGCATCGGGAAAACTGTGCCCAGCGGGCATAAGCATTTACAGTAACCCTCTGACAATCAAGTTTTAAGGAATGCGGCAGATAAAGGGTTAATCCGACCAATCTAGACTTTGAAATCACATACACAGAACAATATATATAACTTTAGTAACACATTATTTTTATATTTATAAAAAATGTATAAGGTGTGCATTATAGCTGACACCTATATGAACACATTACAATTGTTTTGTGACTGCAAGTCTTTCTTCTCAAATGCTATTGAGCTTCAAATTTGCATTTGAGCCCATGTGAAAAAGTAGGGAGAATGGCGCATGTTTTTTTTTTTTTTTTTTTTTTTTTTTTGAGCAACTGGGATGGTGCCCCCTCTGGGAGTTGGTGCCCTACGAAGACTGCATACTCTGCATATAGTGAGTGGTGGTACTATCTGGAAGATATATTCCTCAAACCATCGTACAAAAGGAGGTGATGCTAATCCTTCAAGAATCGCTCAAAAGCTATTTAAGTGTACAGTTTCCTTTTATTGCATCTTGAAATAAATATTTCTGAATTCTGAATCAAACTGGGTTGGGTTTATTTATCTATTTTATGAGACAACTGAGACTTTAATCTCCTTTGTAATATATGTGCTTTTAATTAAACCAAGAACAATTTATTTATAGATGTATTACTGCTTAATAATGACTATTATTAAGGGAAAAGGATTTATAATCATGAACTATTTACTAATGCTTAGCTAATGAGTGCAGTTATTATAAAGTGTTACCAATGCATTTACTAATGTTAACAAATTATACATTATTTTACAGTGTTACCAAATCCTTAAATAATTTATTAGTGTTTTGTAATGATTTTAATTACCTATAAGCATTTGTGAAATAGTTTTGCTTGCATTGCAGCTTTATCTGTCAGTTGAAGAGTTTTACTGTTACATCCATGAGATTAATAAATGTCATGTCACAGAATGTCATAGGTCAGTATCAAATGAGTTTGAAATTATTATTTGCAGCACAAATAAGGATTATTAGGATGTTTTTAAATCCCTAAAACTGTCAGAAAAGGATAAGGCCTAAGAGATTTCTTAACCTGTAATGAAAGGAAAAAAACGCCACCATTAGCAACAACAAAAACAATAACAATTTAAAATACGGGTTTTTTTTCCTGATTATTAAAGGGATGATTAGGTCTCTCTCTCTCTCTCTCTCTCTCTCTCTCTCTCTCTCTCTCTGCCAGACAGCCCCTCCCTACAATCCACACACACTGTCAATCACCAAAAATTCACAGTCACCAACCCCCTCACACTCCCCCTCCCTCTCCCCCTCCCTTTCCTCACACAGACAGAGTGGCCAGAGTGAGATCATGTCAGTTGAGAAGTCTGATAGTTTTCACATTTTCTTTTATCAATACAGTGTTGTAAAGTCGTGAAACTATGCATATTTCCTCAGAATGATTTGATCTCTTTATGAACAAATGCTTTGAAGTGTTTGGAAGCTGCAATTTAAACATACAAGACAATTAATGTTTCCCTTTTTACTGTCATTTCAAAAAATCACCACGACAAAACAGTTCAAGCTAACCAAAATCTGTTCGCAATTTAAGTTCGTCAATGTTTTTTCTTCATGTAGACAAAGTTTGGTGTGTATAGTGTACTTCCCCTGTGAGGAGTATTCATTAATTCACAAAATAATCTTCCCAAAAATCCATATTCAAATCAAAATAGCGGACTTCCTGTTGGTTGTAGCTTATGACTGTGAATTAGAAAGTTGTCCGTCTTGATAAGAACAATTTATGTACCAAGTTTGGTGTCTGTAGCTAAAACTAAATAAAATGCATTATTATTATTACTATTATTAGCTGTACACTTGATAAAAAATGTTCAATATAAACTTATGCAATTGTGTGTGTGTGTATATGTATATATATATATATATATATATATATATATATATATATATATATATATATATATGTATATATATATGTATATATATATATATATATATATATATATATATATAAATTCAAGTGTACAGTTTTCTTTTATTGCATCTTGAAATAAATATTTATGAGTTCTGTGTTTGTTTATTTTATTTATTTTATTTTTTATTTTACATTTTTTTAGGAAGATTACAGCCTTTAATCTCCTCAAAATAAATGTGCATATAAACCATGAACAATTTAATTATAGCTGTATTTATAAAATGCTTACTAAAATATTAATTTTGGGAGAAGGCTATATAAAGCATGAACTGACTATTTACTAATGCTTAGCTAAGAATTGCAGCTATTATGAAGTGTTACCAATGCATTTACTAATGTTAACAATTGAGACATTATTTTAAAGTGTTACCAAATCCTTAAATAATTTAAAAGTGTTTTGTTATGATTTCATTAACCTATAAGCATTTGTGAAATAGTTCTGCTTGCATTACAGCTTAGTCTTCATCTGTGAGCTGAACAGTTTTACTGTTACATCCTTGAGATTATGTAAATTCAAATAAATGTCATGTCACAGGGTGTCAGAGGTCAGTATAAAATGAGTTTGAAATTATTATTTGCAGCACAAATAAGGTTTTTTAGGTTTTTTTTTTAATCCCTGAAACTGTCAGAAAAGGATAAAGCCTAAGATATTTCTTAAGCTGTAATGAAAACAGCACAATTAGCAACAACAACAAAAAAATAACAATTTAAAAAACAGTTTTTTTTTCTTCTGGTGATTAAAGAGATGTTTAAGTCTCTCTCTCTCTCTCTCTCTCTGTCTGTCTGCCACTCAGCTCACACCCCTCCCCCACTCACACTCACACACACACACAGTCAGCACTCATACATTCCTCAAACAGAGTGACAGAGTGAGATCAGATGTCTGACAGTTTTTTAATTTTCTTTTAATCATACAGTGCTGTAAAGTCATGAAACTATGTATATTTCCTCAGAATCACTGGTTTTCTAAATGAAAAATGTTTTTTAAAGGTTTGGAAGCTGCAATTTAAAAATAGAAGACGATTAATGTTTCACTTTTTACTGTCATTTCAAAAAATCACCACGACAAAACCGTTCAAGCTAACCAAAATCTGTTCGCAATTTAAGTTCCTCGATGTTTTTTCTTCATGTAGACAAAGTTTTGTGTGTATAGTGTACTTCCCCTGTGAGGAGTATTCATTAATTTTACAACTGTAAAATCTCAAAAATACACATTCAAATCAAAATAGCCGACTTCCTGTTGATCGTAGCTTATAACTGTGAATTAGAAAGTTGTCCGTCTTGATAAAAACAATTTATGTACCAAGTTTGGTGTCTGTAGCTAAAACTAACCCCCCCACTTTTGACAAAAGGTGGCGCTATAGAGTGCCTCTTCCACGCCCTTTTCAAAGCTTTTGCCATGGTTTAGCTATCTTTAATACTGATATCTGTTTCGAGTTTCATGTAAATCTGAGCTTGTTGTCTGCCTAAAAATCACCAGAACAGAACATTCAAGTTTGACACGTTGCCATGGCAACACTATATTAGATATCAATATCCCCACAACAGATTTTCTTCGGCCGTGTTTTGTCATTATTCTGATGAAGTTTGAAGCAAATCAAGTAAAAATAAGATGCTGAATTCAAAGCGTTTTGAAAATGATTCACTTCCTGCTGCCAGTTGGTGGCGCTATAACTTTGACTCCTAATAGTCACATATATACGATCGGTATCATACAACGAACAAACAAATTAAGTTTGATCAAATTCAGGAAATGTATGTGGATGTTATTAGACATTTCCTGTTTCTCATTTCTCGCCATAATTTCAACGCCTCGCCACGGGCAAACCGTTCGAGATATCAAAAATCTCTTCGCAATTTAGCATCCCCAATGTCTTGAGATCGTGTTCACCGAGTTTTGTGGTGAACGGGTGGAGTTCCTCAGAGGAGTATATCAAATTCCAGAGCATGTGTTTTTCATAAAACCCTAAATAGCCAACTTCCTGTTGGGCGGAGCTTATGACATGCAGTGTGAAAGTTGTTTGGTTTGATGAGTTATATATATGTACCAAGTTTCATATGTATACGTGCAAGTATGCATGATATATGGCCCTCAGTACTACAGGGGGCGCTGTAGAGCCCCTGTGCCACGCCCGTGTATCAGACTCTGCCCGGCCCTAATGGCCGCAGGTTCCAAGGTGTGTGCCAATTTTCAAGAGTTTTTGAGTATGTTAAGGACCCCAAAAGCCCCCGAAACCTTGGAAAAAAATTAGAAGAATAAAGAAAAAAAAAAAAATAATAATAATCCTAAGGAAAACAATAGGGCTCTCGCCCTCCAGGCTTGAGCCCTAATAATAATAATAAAAAATAATCCTAAGGAAAACAATAGGCCTCTCGCCCTTTGGGCTTGAGCCCTAATTAAAGCTGCAAGCAGCGATGAACAGGCCCTCGCACCCGGGCTCACCGGCAGCGAGTGGCTTTAGTAAATAGGTGAGCGGTGAGAAACATGCATTTAAACTCATAAATATAAGTGGAATATATCAAAGTTATTCCATATATGTGCCAATCTTCCTGTTGCCAGCAGGTGGCGCTATCATTATAATGGAATATTGGCCTTCAGTTGTGTTCAGGGCAGGACTCTTATCGACATGTGAAGTTTGGGGAAGATCCAACATTTTATGCCTGAGTTACAACAACTTCCTTTACTGTGGCGAGACAACAAATTTTGTCATGGCGCCATGGACACGCCCTTTAAAACAAAAAAAACAAGATCTCCATAATTTAGCATTGCACATGCCTTTAGATTAGACTGACCACACACAAAAAAAAAAACATTAATGTCATACTATTTCTAGGAGTAGTTTGTCGCAGCGTAAAACATGTCACTTCCTGTTGCCAGCAGGTGGCGCTATGACTATAACTGAATATGGGCATGTAGATCTGTTAAGGGCAGAAGTCTTATCTAACATGTGAAGTTTGGGGCAGATTGGACATTGTATGTCTGAGTTACAGCAACTTCCTTTTACATGGCGAAACATCGAAATTTGTCAGGCCGCCATGGACACGCCCTTTAACGAAACCTCAAGTCCTTCGCAATTTAACATCGCAAATGGCTTTAGATTACACTGACCAAGTTTGGTGTTGATCTGAATAAATCTCTAGGAGGAGTTCGTTAAAGTACAACCCCTGAAAATGGCAAAAACAACACCAATTTTGCAGAGAAAATTCTAAATAACCGACTTCCTGTTGGGATTCGGATTTCGTACCAAGAGACTTTTTTGTAGGTATTGGTGTGTTACATGTGTATACCGATTTTTGTACATGTACGTGAAACATAGCTCGAAGCGCACTCCGTTGAATGTGTATAGGTGGCGCTATCGAGCCATTTTGCCACACCTGATGGAATATTGGCCTTCAGATGTGTTCAGGCCAGGACTCTTATCACACATGTGAAGTTTGGGGAAGATCGGACATTTTATGCCTGAGTTATAACATCTTTTATTCCCATGGCGAGACATCGAACTTCGTGATGGCGTCATGGACACGCCTTTTAACGAAAACTCAAGATCTTCACAACTTAACATCGCACAGGACTTTAGATTAGACTGACCACAAAAAAGACATTGATGTCATAAAATTTCTAGGAGTAGTTCATCGCAGTGTAAAATATGTCACTTCCTGTTGCCAATAGGTGGCGCTATGACTATTACTGAATATGGGCATGTCAATCTGTTCAGCTTCGGAGTCTCATCAAACATGTGTAGTTTGGGGCAGATTGGTCATTGTATGTCTGAGTTATAGCAACTTCATTTTTCATGGCGAATCATCGAAATTCGCCAGTCCGCCACGGACACGCCCTTCAACGAAAACTCAAGATCTTCGCAATTTAATATCGCAAAGGCCTTTAGATTAGGCATACCAAATTTGGTGTTGATTCTCCTGAGTGTATTTTGCCTGAGAGATTAGTTGTCTCAGCACTCGTATGGGAGGTCGAGTCGAAGGTCAAGACGGCCTTAGAAGGGGTAACGCCTCCGTCCGGTTGCCCACCGAACCGCTTATTTGTGCCGGAGGAGTTAAGGTCCGAAGTTGTCCGGTGGGGTCATTGTTCCAACATGGCTTGTCATCCAGGGATAAGTAGAACTAATGGGTTGGTTAGACAACGATTCTGGTGGCCACGTATGGCTTGCGACGTCCGCGATTTTGTTTTGGCTTGCTCAGTGTGTGCCAGTGGTAAGTCATCTAACCGACCTCCTGATGGGCTCCTTCAACCGCTGTCTGTCCCTTCGAGACCCTGGTCACATATCGCTCTAGATTTTGTTACCACCCTCCCGCCCTCTAATGGCATGACAGTCGTTTTGACTGTAGTGGACCGGTTCTCGAAGGCGGCACATTTCATTCCCTTGCCCAAATTACCTACAGCCAAGGAGACAGCGGTTACGGTGTTAGATCACGTCTTTCGGCTTCATGGCCTCCCGGTAGACGTGGTCTCAGACAGGGGATCCCAGTTTATATCCAAATTTTGGAGAGAATTTTGCAAGTTATTAGGAGCGTCAGTTAGCTTGTCGTCGGGTTATCATCCCCAAAGCAACGGACAGTCTGAGCGAGCCAACCAAGATTTAGAGAGGACGTTGAGATGTTTGGTCTCCAAGAATCCTTCTTCCTGGAGTCAACAACTCTCTATGTTGGAGTACGCCCACAATTCGTTGCCAGTGTCTGCTACGGGCCTCTCTCTGTTCCAGTGTAGTGTAGGGTACCAGCCACCAGCATTTCCCAGTCTGGAATCTGAAGTCACGGTCCCCTCCGCTCACGCGTTTGTCCAGAGGTGCCACCGCACCTGGACCAGAGCCCGTGAGACTCTGCTCCGGGTGAGGGAGCGCACTAAGGCCAAGGCCGATCGCCACCGGTCAAAGCCTCCCGTCTACGTCGTGGGTCAAAAAGTGTGGCTTTCTACCAGTAACATTCCATTGCGATCCGTTTCTAACAAATTAGCTCCCAAATTTATCGGCCCGTTCACTATCACCAAGATCATTAGTCCGGTGACAGTCCGCCTCAAACTACCTCCTGCGTACAAGAGGATACACCCCGCCTTTCATGTGTCCAAAATTAAACCCGTGTTTTATGCACGTATTAATCTGCCTACTCCGGTTCCCCCGCCGCCGCGTCTCGTAGAAGGGGAACCAGCATATTCGGTTAATCGTATTCTGGACTCGAGACGGAGGGGACGAGGATTCCAGTATCTGGTGGACTGGGAAGGTTACGGTCCGGAGGAGAGGAGTTGGGTACCTGCTAGGGACATATTGGATCACTCCCTTATTGATGAATTCAATCAGCAGGTAGGCCCTTCTGGGAACTCCAGGAGGAGTTCTTAGAGGGGGGGGTACTGTCACGGTTGGTAAACCGTGATCTCGGGTTGTTTACACTTTGTGGTGAATTCTGTGTGTTCTGCGTTTGCACTGATTAGTTGTGGGCGTCTCCGTTAATTGTATCAGCAACAGCTGCCACTCATTACTCATCTCCTATATATATGGCTTGTCTCACGTCTTGTGTTTGTGAGATCGTTGTTTCATGTCGTTGTGTTACCCCCGTCTGGTTAAAGTGTTAGTTTGCGTTTGGATGTCTGTGTTTTTTCCTAGAACCTCATCCACTCTCCGCACGATCACTCAGGCACGGACACTTACCTTCGGCTCTATTCCCCGCAGTTCCTGTGCCACTCTCTCCTGCTGCCTCACGCCACCAAGACTCGGACTTCCCACCTACACTCCACCTCAGGCCGGATTTCTCACCAACCACCGTCTCCCTGGAGTGTTATCGTCCCATCGTCTTTGTGTATCATTGTTCTACTTGTCTTCATTTCATTAAATCCTGTTAACTCGCATTTGTTTCCGGACTGTCTTTCACCAGCCGTCACAGCCAGCCATGGTTGAACTCCTTTAGAGTCCCTGAACTCACCTGCTGGTAGAGCTTGTGATGAGCGCATTTTGGGGCCTTTTAACAAAGCGGCAATAAAATGTACTTGCTGTTGGTAATGATGGTAAAGATTGAGTCTTTATTCTTGACAAAAGCTTTATTTGCCATGAGAACCTGTTAAATTAAGAGCTTCACTTAATACAATCCTCATTAACACAATCTCATTAGACTCCATTGCTCTGAAAAAGCTACGATTTGTCGGTGTTTCTAAATGATAAACTATGTTTCTATATTAGTTCATCTTTTTGATTAAAACGTGTTGAATGTCTGTTTGCTCCCAGCCAGTACACTGACCTTCAACATTCAAAAATGCAGTGTTGCATTTAATTTCCAGGTCAAGTTGCTAAAGGCAGATTGATTTGTTGCCAAATTATGTTCTGATGTCATTACCTAACCGTGACAAAACATAATTTTTATGTAGACCACACAACAATTACCCAGTCTCAGTGAAATATTAACTGTCATTTTGTTCCTTAAAAAAAAAAAGACTTGTAAAAGTAACATGAGTAACCTCTTTGAGTTTTTTTTTTTTTTGCAACAATTTTATGAAAACAACTTAAAGGAGGCATCAGTACAGTATTAGAGAAAGTTTAATATCAGAGTGATTCTGAGAAGTGAACACTGAATCATGTACACTTTTCCCGTGTTTGTGAGACTGTATTATTCCCCACCATGCAAATAAGTGATTTAAAAACTGCAATGTTGAATAATTATGACAGCAGTATTAAAAAATCGTATAACTCAATATTACTACAGTCTATATATATCACTTTTAATATGCCAGTGAACGTTATAGATGCAATTTAAATTTTATCCTGGATCTTGAGAAAAGCATGTATTTGTAAAGTATTGAAGTGTCTGAGGGGTTGAGTAATCTTGATTTGCAATTACTGGTGCTATATACATATATGATTAGCTCTTTATTACCTTTTGAAAAGTAGTAGAACTATTTATTAACCTGTAGGTTATAAATTTAAGGGACATATAACCTGCAGAAGATAAATGCGTGTATGTTGCTCTTAATATAACCAACGCTAAAGTTAGATGCTCATCTGATTTTATCTCTTTTGAGGCTTTGTTTTTTACTTTTTTATACACTGTGAATGCCATTACATTAGGTGTTTTTAACCATATAAGTCTCAAAGAGAACATCACCTACTGCCAAATTTAAAAAAAAATTTAAGATGATGGTATAATTGCAAATGTTGGAAAAGAACTTCTCGGTAAACCATTTCTTTGTCCCTTGTAGATTCAAGGATCCAACTTATTGGCAGGTTGGTAAGGAATTGTTAATCTGCTATATTGTCACTACTGCTATAGATTCATTGTTTTTGTGTTTTGATTTTAGTTTGTGTACTTTATTTAATATTGTCTTAATAAATACACCGTATAGTTAGGATTCTGATTAGAAAAATGTAACTGGAGGCTCTGAAAACTACTTGTGAATTGAATCTAGTAAACTCTCATGTGAATACATTGTTTAGTGAATGGTGCTGTGCACTGTGTCCGACCCCCACTGTTATTGAACCATATGCACTTTAATTTCTAAATTTAGTGCCACCTCTGACTGTTGACACAAATCAAGACTGGTGGTTACATGCTCCTATACCCCTTTATCACTGACACAGTTTCTGTTGCAGGTTCTATTCTGAAACTGTTCAACATTTTTCACTGCACAAATATCTTGCTATGAGACCCATTAGTATAACATGTTTTCATAGAAACTATAGTTTTTCACCAAAATAAACATATAATAAACATTTTCAATTTTTTTTTTATGGATTATTCTGCAACAGGTTTATAACAATACAACCAAACACTGCAAGCTAACGCTTGGGTTATTTTTATTGGTTTTAGTGTTTCCAAAAAACTTTACAGAATTGATCATGCAGTAATTATTGAAGTTGATTCTAAAGCCGTTGCTGGCAGTCATTAAACTTTATGAATGTATGGTGTTGATTTAAAAGCAAACTAGGTTCTAATGAATGTACAATTGTGTCACCCATGTTCAGAGATGTATAGTAACGAAGTAGAACTACTTCACTACTGTACTTAAGTACTAAAAGGCGGTATCTGTACTTTACTAGAGTATTATTTTTTTCTCCTACTTCCACTTTTACTTCGGTACATATTTTCGCTGGGTTTAATACTTTTACTCCGATATTTTTTTATGTGCTGCATCGTTACTCGTTACAATTATAATAATGTTACGAATCATTCCATTACAAACCACTGCCAGAACTGTAGATGAGAGGTTTGATGACGCTGGCACATCATTGAGCGAATCAAGCGAGACTGCGCGTGCTGACTGAACTGCTGTGAAGAGAGAGATGAACACCGAGCCGAGCCAGATAATGACTCGTTCACGAGTCAAGAACCGGTTGCATAGGTTTTCGGATGACCAGTAACGTTAGTTCTTTCTGACAGTTCGATTCAATAAACCAGTTGAAGAAAACAGTTCACCGATTCTTTTGCGCTCGATGCAATGGCGTCATTGGCGTTGACTGCACATGGGCTCATAACATTAACACAGAATTAGTTCAGAATCAATCACCAAAAGAATCAGTTCGGTTCAGACGCTCTGTGTTTCGGTTTGCTTCACGCTAAATCACACATGCGCAGTATCATCAGCTCCTCGGTTCACGAATCGGACGCGTCTGACAGAAACGGTTCTTGACTCGTGAACGAGTCATTATCTGGCTCGGCTCGGTGTTCATCTTCAGTTCTCTCTTCACTTCAGTTCAGTCAGTGTACTGTTTGAGTCAATGAATTACTCCGTGATAGTGGTTTGTTTTAACTCAGAGGGAGTGTCAGAAACATTAAACAAGTTAACAGCTTAATTAATCTGTGGACAGTGTTGCCAACTTAGCGCCTTTGTCGCTATATTTAGCGAGTATTCAGACCCCTCTAGCGACACTTTTTCAAAAAAGCGACTAGCGACAAATCTAACGACTTTTTCTGTTGTCATTGGAGACTTTTGGAGACTCTCTGACGTGAAATCACATATCGTTCTTACTCTTCTCCACGAGAAGCTGGTGCTGCCGAGGGCCCCACCCCCGTCCCAAGGCACTCACAGGCGGCCGAGTCCTCGCGCAGCAGCCCCTCCCAGCTGCCGTCAGAGAAGGAGATGTTCACCCCTCAGCGTCCAGACTGCAAATGAATCGCGCGGCGGCGCATCATGTGCACGAACTGCCGCCTGATCCCGCCCTGGCTTATATTCAGCATGGGATGTAAAATGTTCTTTGTCTAAAATAATTAAATTACTAAACGAAATTAAATCGCTGCATTTTTTTTTGACTCACACAGCCTCAGTCACTTAACTCTCATCCACTCGGTGTTTGTGCCTCTCTGTGACATAAGCTAAACTAGCTGGCTAGCTCATCATGTCGAAACTGTATACTCAAAAATACAGAAAGGAGTGGGAATCAAACCCTGAATTCAAAGGCTGGTTAAAGCCGTTTATTGGAGATAATACACGGGCATACTGTCTGTATTGTAAGGCTGATTTCTACGCCAAACTTAGCGATGTTAAGAAACACAAAACAACTCAAAAACACACTCAAAAGGCAAAGCCTTATGATAGTTCCACCCAAAAAAAACTGCCACTTATGCTTAAAACAATTGACTCTGCTAAAAAGGCTGAGGCCACCATGGCATTAGCTATCGCTGAACACTGTTCCATGCTAGCATGTGATCACATTGGAGAAGCATGTAGAGCTGCTTTCTCAGACTCGACTGCTGCTACCCATTTCAAGATGCACAGGACAAAGTGCACAGAAATGATTAATGGTGTTCTAGCACCATACTTTCTGAAAAAGTTGGTTGCAGATGTGGGTGACCAGCGTTTCAGCCTCCTCCTCGATGAGTCCACTGATATAAGTGTTTCTAAATACCTGGGGGTTGTGATAAGGTACTTTAGTGACACCAAGCAGACAATTGTCTCAACATTTCTGGGGCTTGTTGAATTGGAGGGAGGAGATGCCAGATCTATAGCCCGTGCTGTTGTAGCTTTCCTCGAGAAGTGTGGTCTTAAAAAAGAGAAACTCCTGGGGATAGGGACTGACAATGCCTCTGTTATGACAGGGATTAACAATGGGGTCCATAAATTCCTGAAGGAAGAGTATGGCCTCAAAGATCTGATTCTTATTCGCTGTGTATGCCACTCTCTGCAGCTTGCTGTAAGTCATGCTTCTAATGACACCATCCCCCGTAGTGTGGAATACTTGGTACGAGAGACTTATAACTGGTTTTCAGTGTCTCCAAAGCGCAGGGAGGCCTACAAGGCCATATATGAGACCATCAACTGTGGGGAAAAACCTTTACAGATTACCAAGGTCTGTGCCACACGTTGGCTCTCCATTGAACCTGCAGTTTCACGCATTTTGGACCAGTGGGAGGAGCTTAGGCTGCATTTCTCAGTTACCAAGTCCAGTGAACACTGCTACATGGCTGAGGTTTTATATTCCATGTATAGTGATCCTCAAAACATTTTGTATCTGACTTTTTTGAAGTCAGTGCTGGGTGAGGTACAGTTGGCCATCAAGGCATTTGAGGGAGAGCAAGTAGATCCTCTTAAGCTACTTGACAGCTTGGTTAGCCTGATCAAGTCTGTGAGCAGCAGGGTGCTGAATCCACTTGCAAATATTGATGTACTCAAAGGTCCAATAGATGGATACATCAGTCCCAAACCGTACCTTGGTTACCTTTTTGAGTCAAAGGCAGCTGAGCTCCACCTTTTGCCAGAGGATGAAAAAAATGTCCGAAAGCGGTGTGTAGCCTTCACCATCTCTCTCACTAATGAGTTGAGGGTGAGACTGCCGGACAATATCGAAGCATTGCAGTACATGTCAGTTTTTAATGTGGAGGAAACTTTAAAGCACAGTAAGAGCCCTGGAGAAATAGAAAAAATAGCCAAGCTCCTCGGATACTCCCCTGCAGAGATAGACAAGATCATCCAGCAATGGCGTGCCATCCATCTTAGTAAATGGAATGAGACAAAAAACACACTGGGTTTCTGGAGTGAGATTTGGAAGTTCAGAGATGCAGCTGATATCAACCCGTTTCAAGAACTTGCCATGGCTGCTGTGTCCGTGTTGTCCTTACCACACTCGAATGCTGAAGTCGAGAGAGTGTTCAGCCAGATGAGTGTGGTAAAAAGCAAGCTAAGAAATCGGATGTCCTTGCAGACCCTTAACTCCATCCTGTACATTAGATATGGACTGAAGCTGTCTGGTGAGGCTTGCTATGAGCATCAGCTGCCAGATAATGTTTTGCAGCTTTTCGGCACATCGGCTGCATACTCATTTAAGTCAGCTCCCTCAGTTGCTGAACCTGCCATAGAAAGCCTTGACCAAAATGACGATGAACCACTCTTTCTGTGAGCCAGCACAGCCTGTCTGTATGTGGAGGGGGGTCTGAAAAAAAAATAAACAAAAACACAATCAACCTGAATTAGGGGCAGACTAGTTACCTTTTTTTCAGATTATCTCTATTATCTCCTATTTTCTTTCTATTATCTCTTTTTGGTCCATCTAGATTGTTAATCTAGATTTTTTTTTTATGTTATGGTTAAAATTTTTAATGTTTTTCTGTGACTTGTTATAGGCTCCTAGGTGGACCATAAGGTTAAAAACCAAATTTAAGAAGAAAAACAAAAAAAGATTGTATAAAAAAAATAAAAATAAAAAAAAAATTTGATGGTTAAAAATGTTAATGTTTAATGTGACTTGTTGTAGGCTCCTAAGTGGACCATAGGGTTAAAAACCAAACTTAAGAAAAAATAAAAATAAAAAAATAAAATAAAAAAGATTGTATGTATGTATGTATATATATATATATATATATATATATATATATATATATATATATATATATATATATATATATATATGGTTAAAAATGTTAATGTTTTACTGCGACTTGTTGTAGGCTCCTAAGTGGACCATGAGGTTAAAAACCAAACCAAACTAAAAAACTAAAAAAAAAAAAAATAAAAATAAAAAAACACAAAAAAAAAAAAAGTAAAAAATAATAATAATAATTAAAAAAAAACTAAGTAACTCCGCCAGAGTGTCTCTTTTGGGTCATTTTGCCGGTTCCAAGCCCGGATAAAGGAGGAGGATTGGAATTGTGACGTTAAAAAAAAACCACAAAATCGATAGAAGAAAACTCATTTGTGGTTCTAAATATATTTAGGGTGTTTTTACCCACCTTTTGTCTCTCCAGCGACGTTATTCCTCTCTCCTACAGCGTCCATAACGATTACATGCACGTGGTCAGTTATGCAAATTAGGCGATGACGTCATTTAGCTACTTCTAGCTACTTTTAGGACAGCCAATAGCTACTTTCCTTACTGAGGAGTTGGCAACACTGTCTGTGGATTAATGCGCATTGGAGACGCGAACTGTTTAAAACGATTCAGTTCGATTTGGTGGACTGTTTCAAAAAGATCCTGTTACATCAAACGATTAGTTCGCGAACCAGATATCACAAAACTGCTTTGTTTTTATCTGTCTTACAACAGACACGGAAGAGAAGACAATGCTGAATAAAGTCGTAGTTTTTGCTCTTTTTGGACCAAAATGTATTTTCGATGCTTCAAAAAATTCTAAATGACCCTCTGATGTCTTACGTGTTTGAAACAACATGAGGGTAAGTTATTAATGACATCATTTTGCAAATTGGGCTAACTAACCCTAGTAACCATTTTTTGTTTACAAGAAGTTACAGTCAAAGGAATTGTGATTGTCCTTTAGGTTAATCATTTGAAATAGTAAAAACAATATGTTCAAACTTTTGACTACTTTCTTTAAAGGGGGGGGTGAAATGCTAGTTCATGCATACTGAGTTTTTTTACACTGCTAAAGAGTTGGATTCCCATGCTAAACATGGACAAAGTTTCAAAAATTAAGTTGTACGTTTGAAGGAGTATTTTTGTTCCAAAAAAACCTCTTCCGGTTTGTCACAAGTTTCGGAAAGTTTTTTTCGAGTATGGCTCTGTGTGACGTTAGATGGAGCGGAATTTCCTTATATGGGTCCTAAGTGCGCGCTCTTCTACCTAGTAACCGAGTTACTTCTATCAAGTAAACAACATGCGATGTTGTCGTCAAACTGCAGTTTCCACATGTACAGCTTAAAAAAAAAGACGACAAAGTGGAACTTAGTCATTTTCCAAAACCGCTAAGCAAATATATACAGTTTCAGTACATACCACATAGCATACCGCCTTTGCTGATGCTGCTCTTGTTAAATTTCAGCCTCTGGATCTGTGTCACAGCTTCCACATGCTCTCAACTCAAAAGCCTACTGGCGCTCGTGATTCTTTAGCTCCGCCCACACGTCACGCCTCCAGGCGCTCGTGTTTTTCCGGGAAAAATCGGTACAGACTATCTTTCTCTTATAAATATAATAAAAACAAAGACTTTTTGGAGTTATGAAGGATGCAGTACTACTCTATAGGTACTCAAGATTAACAGGATATTGAGTGAAAACGAGCATTTCACCCCCCATTTAATAGCTACATAACACAATACTTCTACTTTTACTTTCAGTACTTGAGTAGTACATTTTAAAATAGACTACTTGCAATACTTTAGTACAAAAAATGTTGAATACTTTAGTACTTCTACTTAAGTGTGGTGCTTAAAGAGCACTTCTACTTCTACTCAAGTCACTTTTTTGATAGAGCACTTGTACTTTTACTCAAGTATGGTTCTCTAGTACTTTATACATCTCTGCCCATGTTGAAAGGTACAAAAGTCACAATATAGACGCTGAGCCAATTTGCAATATTATTTATACTCCAACATTACACCCTAACTAAAGTTTGAATCATGGGATGACAGAGAACTGTACCTTTTTAAAGCAAATAAGTGACTCTAAAAAATCTAACACCCAGCAATGTGTAATTTCTTTGCATCTCTTTTCGAATACAACATTCAAATTACTAGACCAAAAATTATATCCTGAGAAAAGTGGATTTTGTGGGGTATACCGCCATTGACCTCCATTCATTCTGCACTCGCCCTGTGACCGCCTTCATATGGAATCAGAATGGAACTACAACCAGTTCGGAAGCCGGAAGTGTAGTGAGTGAAACTTCTCGCCATATTAGACATTCTCTGATTCGTCCACTACTTGAGTGTACAACCAGGGGGCAGGAAAAACCAGCCAGATGAAGGCATCTCAGGAGACAGGAACTGAAGCCGACATTGATTTCGGACGTGCCTTGATGCCTTCCTACCTTGGAATGCAACCTCCGAAGGCAGCATTTTTCATTCGTGTACAGCTCGGGAGCTAGGAAGCTAATTGAGATTCACCCTCGGTTTTCTAACGGCTCTGGATGTACGTTAGCGCAAAGAAAATAAGATTTGGGAATAATGTAATGAACTCATGTTAATCTCGACTTTATGGTGACTTCCGCATTCGTATAAAGCAAATTAAGTTTCACTGGTTTATTTTAGCTCGTGATTCTGTTTCTCCAACTTTCAGAATCCGTTCAAGTGAATAACTATTTTATTTATTTATTTATTCATCATTTCCACCCAGAATGAGATCAAATTATGTATTTTCAGATTCCTCATGGATGACACACAAACATCCAGATATGACTCTTTTTCTCCAGGATGGAGGTACTTGGAATACATGCTGTAGCCTATTAAATTAACCATTTATATGAAAAACGGCCACCGTTTTGTTTTTGTTTTCTTTGTCAGGTTTAAAATTAAAAAAAGTAAATATTTACACAAACCTTACATTGGGTGCGGGTCTATTACATTTGTTAAGCACTGTAAATCAACATAGTATAAACGAAAAGATCATGAGTTTAAAATTAGAATTTTATTTAAAACTAATATAAATAGTGCTGCTTGAGAGCAAGTTTATGAACCATTTAGAATTTTCTAACTTTGTCTACTTTCAGGACTTCTGATGTTCTGCATCATATTTATGCAGAACATCAGAAGTCCTGAAAGTAGACAAAGGGAATCCAGTCAAATGTGACAAAATATAAACTTTGTCTTATATTTGAGAAAAAAATATCCAGTGTTACATTTCTGTAAGTGGCAAAAGTATGTGAATCTTTGCTTTCAGTATCTGGTGTGACCTCCTTTAGTAGCAATAACTGCAGGTAGCGTTCCTTGTAAATGCTGATCAGTTCTGCACAATGGCTTGTAGGAATTTTAGCCCACTCCTCAGTACAGTATCGCAACTTTGTGGGTTTACTTCTATGAACTGCTTGCTTCAGGTCTTTCCAAAACATTTAAATTGGATTAAGATACGTACTTTGAGTTGGCCATTCAAAAGCATTAACTTTGTCCTTCTTTAACAATTCTTTAGTAGAATGATTTGTGTTCTTGGGGTTATTGTCTTACTGCAAGACCCACTTTCTCTTGACACTTTCTCGGATGGATGTCCTGACATTTTCCTTTAGAATTTGCTGGTTTAAATCAGAATTCATTGTTCTATAAATGATGGCAAACTGTCCTGGCCCAAGATGCAGAAAAACAGGCCCCAACCATGATACTACAAACACCATGTTTCACAGATGAGCTAAGTTTCTTATGCTGGAATGCAGAAAGTGTTCCAAACATCGCACTTCCTATTTAAACTGAAAAGTTTTATTTTGGTGTCATCTGTCCACAAAACATTTCTCCAATAGACCTCTGGCTTGTCCACATGATCTTTAGCAAACTGCAGATGGACAGTGATGTTAATTTAGAGAGCAGTGGCTTTCTTATTGCAGCTCTGCCGTACACACCTTGATTGTTCAGTGTTCACCTGATGATGGATTCAGGAACATTAACTTTAGTCAATGTGAGAAAGGCCTTTAATTGCTTAAAAGTTACCCTGGGCTCCTTTGCAACCTTGTCTTGCAATAATCTTGCTTGAGTGATGTTTGTTGGTCAACTACTCTTGGGGAGGATAACAGTGGTCTTGAATTTTCTCTTTTTGCACACAATCTGTCTGATTGTAGATTTGTGGAGTCAAAACTCTTTGGAGGATTTGTGTCCTTTTTCGACATGATGAGCAACAGCAACTCTTTTTCTTAGGTCCTCAGAAATCTAATTTGCTTGTGCCATGATACACTTCCACCCACATGATCAAACTTTGATAGATCCCTGGTAAAAAAGAAAAAAAAGAAACGGGGCAGGCAATGACACCTGATAGTAATCTCACTGATTGAAAACACCTCTGAACAGATGGACTTTAATTTCACCTTCAAATTAACAGCTAATCCGAGATATTCACATACTTTTGCCTTCCACAGATATGGAATATTGGATCATTTTCCTGAATAAATAAAATATTTCTGTATGATTTCTTTGATTGGGTTCTCTTTGTCTTCTTTCAGGACTTGTGTGAAAATGACTTGTTTTTAGTCATATTTATGCAGAAATATGGAGAATTCTAAAGGGTTCACAAACATTCAAGCAGCACTGTATAGCTTTAGACATTTACAACATAGTATATACAAAAGATTCTAAGTATTTAAATCATAAATAAATATCAGTAGAGTAATTCAAAGGATTCTTTGTTATAGTACAGTTCATCAGAAAAGATCAGAACCAGAGCCCAGCTGTGTATCTATAAAGAGCAACCAGTCCTTGGATTGTCCAGTTAAGTTTAAGAGTGACAAGCCTGTAAGTCATCCACAAAATTTTAGGTAATATATTTCATTAACAGACATCAATGACATTTTTATAATATCAAGTTATATACATAATTATATTTTTTTCTTCATCTGATATTTTAACAGTTGCTCACACAGAAAGACACATATATGAAAGTTCTTTGTTCAGTTTTTTTAAGGTGTACTTTTTAATCTCTCTTTGTTATAGTACTGTTCACCAGAAGAGCTCAGAACCAGAGCCCAGCTGTGTATCTATAAAGAGTGAACAGTCCTTGGATTGTCCAGTTAAGTTTAAGAGTGACAAGTTTGTAAGTCATCAACAAAATTTTAGGTAATATATTTCATTAACAGACATCAATGATATTTTTATAATATCAAGTTATATATAAAGTGTTTATGTTATACATAATTAGATTTTTTTCTTCATCTGATATTTTAACAGTTGCTCACACATCGTTTTGCATAGTAGTACTTTTTAATCTCTCTTTCTTACAGTACTGTTCACCAGAAGAGATCAGAACCAGAGCCCAGCTGTGTGTCTATAAAGAGTGACCAGTCCTTGGACTGTCCAGTTAAGTTTAAGAGTGACACGTCTATAGATGATCCACAAAATTTCAGGTAATATATCTCATTAACAGACATAATTGACATATTTGTGATATTGAGTTGCTCACACAGAAAGACACACATATGAAAGTACATCGTTTTGTATAGTACTACTTTTTAATCTCTCTTTCTTACAGTACTGTTCACCAGAAGAGATCAGAACCAGAGCCCAGCTGTGTGTCTATAAAGAGTGACGAGTCCTTGGATTGTCCAGTTAAGTTAAAGAGTGACGACACAAGGCTTAACCATGAGTATGTCATTTCTTTAAAGTATGATATTATAATATTATAATTAGTAGAGTATAAAAGTTGAATTATTTATTATTATTATTTTCTGTATTTATTTAAAAAAGGTTTTGTTTTTTTTAATCAGTAAAAAAAATATATATATACAGTTGTGACCTTGAGCAGCAGCATTGTTAATAAAGTCACAACTGATATTCAAGTAATAAGAAACATTCCACAAATGCCCACCAAGTGTCTGTTTCATGATTTAAGGTTAATCCTGCCACCCAGTGTGGTTGTACAAAAACCCACCTGTAAGAAATATGACCAGTCTATGAATCAACCACAGGACAGCACGTATCCTGGTGTCAGGTAAATTATTGGATTATTTATTTATTTTGGTGATTTTGATGGAATGCACTATCACACATTGCTCAAATACATTATTAATAACTGACACGTCTCATAAACCTTATATCTGTGTCTCATAATACAAAAAAGACTCTGTACATATACCTATGTAACCCATGTAATAATGTGGTATTTTAATTTTACAGCCATGAATTCCTCAACAGGTTTAAATCAAATCTGATGAAGAAATTCTTTTGTCTTAATGAGGGAACAGCAAAACAGGGAAACCCAACTCTGCTGAATGAGATCTACACAGAGCTCTACATCACAGAGAGTGAGAGTGGAGAGATCATCAATGAGCATGAGGTGAGACAGATTGAGACACAATCCAGGAGAGCAGCAACAGAGGATACACCGATTAAATGCAATGACATCTTTAGACCTTTACCTGGACAAGACAAACACATCAGAACTGTGCTGACAAAGGGAGTCGCTGGCATTGGGAAAACGGTCTCTGTGCAGAAGTTCATTCTGGACTGGGCTGAAGGGAAAGAGAATCAGGATGTCCATCTCATATTTCCACTTCCTTTCAGAGAAATCAATTTGATGAAAGATAAAACACTCAGTCTTTCAGATCTCCTGCAGTTTTTCTTCCCTGAAACTAAAGACATGGAAATGTCCAGTGACAAATCTAAAGTACTGTTCATCTTTGATGGTCTAGATGAGTGTCGATATTCGCTGGATTTTCAGAGCAATGTGAGGTTGTGTAATATATCAGCCTCGGTGGACGTGTTGCTGATGAACCTCATTGTGGGGAATCTGCTTCCCTCTGCTCTCATCTGGATCACCTCCAGACCAGCAGCAGCTGATCTTATCCCCTCCGAGTGTGTCCATCAAGTGACAGAGGTACGAGGCTTCAATGAGCCACAGAAGGAGGAGTACTTCAGGAAGAGGATCAGTGATCAGAGCCTGGCCAACAGGATCATCACACACCTGAAATCGTCAAGGAGCCTCTACATCATGTGCCACATTCCAGTGTTCTGCTGGATCTCAGCCACTGTTCTAGAGAAGATGTTGAGTGAAGAAGAGATTGAAGAGATTCCCAAGACTCTCACTCAAATGGACACATACTTCCTGATCATTCAGACCAACATCAAACATGAGAAGGACTATGAGAAGAATGTGACAGATGAAGACATGATTCTCAAACTGGGTGAACTTGCTTTCCAGCAGCTTGTGAAAGGAAACCTGATCTTCTATGAGGAAGACCTGAGAGAGTGTGGCATTGATGTGACAGAAGCATCAGTGTACTCAGGACTGTGCTCTCAGATCTTCAGAGAGGAGTTTGGCTTGTATCAGGGGAAAGTCTTCTGCTTTGTTCATCTGAGCATTCAGGAACATCTAGCAGCTCTATATGCCCACCTCTCCTGTACAAGCAACAACATAAATGTTTTTGACCAAATCACCAAACAGAGTTCGTTGTGTGTAGCTAAAAGCTGTTTTCAACTCACGATTAAAAATGTTTCATTATCTAAGCTCCATTGGAGAGCTGTGAATGAGGCTTTACAGAGTAAAAATGGACATCTGGACCTTTTCTTGCGGTTTCTTCTGGGTCTGTCAGTGAAGACTCATCAGGTTCACCTACAACGACTAATAAAATGGTCAAGAAGTAGCAATGAGAAAACTGACAGCAATGAGGAAACTGACTGCAGTGAGAAAACGGTTAAGCACATCAAGAAGAAGATCAGGACCACTAACTCTCCAGAGAAAACCATAAATCTGTTTTACTGTCTAAATGAACTGGGTGACCATTCACTAGTGCAAGAAATACAACAGTATCTGGAATCTGGAACAATAAGTGAAGCCAAACTCTCTTCATCTCAGTGGTCAGCTTTAGTTTTTGTGTTGTTAACGTCAGAGGATGAGCTGAATGAGTTTCGTCTTGATAAATTTGTTAAAGGAAAGAATACACATGAAAATATGAAAGTTCTTCAGAAGCTGCTGCCTGTGATTATAGAATCCAGATCAGGTCAGTAAGTGTCACGGAGAACAATACATTCACTGTTTAAACATTAAAAACATCAAAGTTAAAAGCTCATAAATCATCAGTGCGGCAGATGATTTCCAGTGTTTAGTTGTCAGTCTTTTGATTTAGATTTTTGTTTTCTGTGACATGTAAGATTTAGTGTAAGATTCCTCCAGACATTCAAACAAAGTCAGAGTGGTTGCATTATAATAATTCGGGTTTAACATTTCTTACAAATATTTACATTCTTTCTTCATGTGCAAGAATATTTTTAAGTTTTAAACCACTGGCATACAAGACCAAGCAAACACAAGGAGAGGTAGCTCATGTATAGAGTAGCTCAAAACTAAAATGTGATGTATCATTTAATGCATCATAGTACACACTATTGAATTCAAAAGCTGAAATCTACTAGGTAGTTATTAATAATACGTTTTTGTTTGTTTGTTGTTAATAAATTACCCTCATGTCGTTCCAAACCCGTGAGACCTCCGTTTATCTTTGGAACACTGTTTAAGATATTTCAGATTTTGTCCGAGAGCTGTCAGTCCCTCCATTGAAAGTGTATGCACGGTATACTGTCCATGTCCAGAAAGGTAAGAAAAACATCATCAAAGTAGTCCATGTGACATCAGAGGGTCAATTAGAATTTTTTTTAAGCATTGAAAATACATTTTGGTACAAAAATAGCAAAAACTACTTTATTCATCATTGTCTTCTCTTCCGTGTCTGTTGTGGGAGAACAACAAAGCAGTTTGTGATATCCGGTTCGCAAACGAATTATTCACCAATTTATTTAAACACCAAATCGAACTGAATCGTTTTAAACGGTTCACGTCTCCAATGCGTATTGATCCACAAATGACTTAAGCTGTTAACTTTTTTAATGTGGCTGACACTCCCTCTGAGTTCAAACAAACCAATATCCACGAGTAATTCATTTACTCAAACAGTACACTGACTGAACTGCTGTGAAGAGAGAACTGAAGATGAACACCGAGCTGAGCCAGATCGTCATCAGTCAGAATTTGGCCCAGAAGCTAATTTCCAACATGCCAGAGCAAACTGCAGAGATTATGAAGAACAAGAGTCAACACTGTCAGCATACCATAGAAACATGGGAAAATAATCTACAAATACTGAAGCAGCAAACTTTGCAAAACACAAAATTTGTGTAACTGTCAAAACTTTTGGCCATGACTGTTGTTTTAAACATGTTAAAGCTGCAGTTGGTAACTTTTGACGCTCTAGCGGTTAATAAAAAGAACTGCTTGCTTCTTGCGGGAAGAACATCTTAGCCGGAACTAATTCTCTCTGTTTATGTCTATGAAGAATCACAAAGGTACTGGGTTACTCCGCCGCGGTAACCCTGAAGCAATCTAAAATAGTCTGAATATAAACACTTATTTTAGGTGCACCCTAGTGATTCAAGACAAGCTAAAAACACGGTTTGGCAAATGGATTCATGGTGTACTCGCTTATTATATAATTTTTTATACATTTTGAACACAAACAAAGTTACGGACCGCAGCTCTGATTGGTTGTTTTCTTATCAGGAGCAGTCCGTAACTGCAAATGGCAATAGGACCACTGGGAGGAGCCAGAGGAGCTTGATTTTTTCACAGATTATCTGTCTCATATTCTACTGTCAGGACATAATGACAGGTTTAACAAATATGAAAAAATGTATTTTTACAAAAGTTACCTACTGCAGCTTTAAATAAGATAAGTTATGTGTTTTACTTAATACATTAATTACATTCATTTATGCAATTAATACATACATTTTGATTTAAATAAACCTTAACTTTATATTTGTGTAAATTTCCCAGTTAAATGTAGTTTTGCCCTCATGGTATGAATTAAATAAATTATATCGCTAATTGTTTTTAATTGCAGCATGTTGTTTGAAGGATTTTGTAGCATTTCACACTTTGATTTTTATCTGTTGACAGGTTGTGGAATTCTGGCGTCACAGATGAAGGTTGTGCTGTTCTGGTTTCAGCTCTGAGATCAAACCCCACGCAGCTGAAAGAACTGGATCTGTCTGTGAACAAACTCGGTCCTTCAAGTCTGAGTCTGCTCTCTGCTGTACTGGAGGATCCTCACTGTACACTGGAGAAACTGAGGAAAGATCATATGACTCGTATATGCGTATATGTTTGATTTTGCATAAGACAGACATCTTACATAAAATACAGATATGGTGCATATAATAACAATTTTACCTGCTTGAATGAGATGTTTTATAATCATGTTTTGTGCTCTGTGCCATTTTCGGTCTCATTCTAATAATCCATCAAATGTACAGATTGGTGCATTTGTAACTCATCTTTAATAATAGGTTCACTGCTAAACTGATCTAATCTGAGAGAGTGAAGAGGGTGTCATTGTTTTTACAGGTTGGCATACTGTGGGATTACAGATGCAGGTTGTGCTGCTCTCACTTCAGCTCTGAGATCAAACCCCTCACACCTGAGAGAACTGAAAATATCTGTGAATAATTTAGGAGATTCAGTGAAGCTACTTTCGGAAGTACTACAGAATCCTCATTGTAAACTGGAGATACTATGGTAAAATCCAAAATTACCAAAATGGTACCAAAAATTGTTTATGAGGTGCAAAACAAATGACCGTTTTGAAAACAAAATAACAAATCCAAAAATAAAACCAAAAATTTAAACAAAGTCAGAAAATGCAATGACAAGTCAGACAAAATGCAAAAGGTAGGTATATAGTGGTGCAGGTATGACATCAGAGCCCGGAAGACTAATTTGCCACCAGTTCCTTCAAATTTCCAAAGAGATTTATAATGTTTTTATATTTAAGATTATTGTCTTATTGTCACGCTACCCAGGGATAGAGGAGCAAGGAGGTGTCACGTCCCCGGGCTGATCTGTCTGTTTTTACCATAGACTGTAAAAAA
Source organism: Carassius auratus (assembly GCF_003368295.1). NCBI lineage: Eukaryota > Metazoa > Chordata > Actinopteri > Cypriniformes > Cyprinidae > Carassius > Carassius auratus. The sequence goes on along the minus strand of NW_020528628.1, from coordinate 526,927 downwards.
ATATGGACGTAGTGTCCGTGACGTCACCCATAGACTCCTCATTAGCGGTTTTGAAGCGTAAAGTGTGTAGAGCGGGCTGGCGCCATCTTGGCAGCGCGTCACCGCGCGACTCTCTTGAATAATCAAAAATGGGCAAAAAGGCTGGAGCTGATTGCTGAAGCCACACCCACCTAGTGCGACGGCATTGTCAGCAGCCGCAATCCACCTGTCACTCAAGTGGCCACGCCCTTAATTATGCTGAACTTTAAGTCTTAATATAATTTAAACGGATGAGTTTTAAAAAAATTCACCCCCCTAACAAGTGTCATGAAGGGCAAAATTAGCAATATAGACCAAAATAATTTTTTAACCAGGCTGTAAACATGTTTTTTTCTGCTGTAAAGTTGGGCATTTTAACATGGGGAGTCTATGGGACTGACTCCCTTTTGCAGCCAGCCTCAAGCGGCCAGTCGATGAATTGCAGTTTTAGTCACTTCCTTATTGGCCTCACGAGAGAGAGCGGGAGGTTGCCGCTCGGTTTTTCCCTATAGTGTGTGTTGTTGTTTACACTTACCATGTGCTTCTGTGTCACCGTGGTGCCCGTCTCCGCCCTCTTGTTTCATTATTATCTTGTTATTGGTCACCATCACCTGCTCTGCATCATCACAATCACTCCTTCTCTATTTAGTCTCCTCATGTGTGCTGTCCGTTGTCAGAACGTCGTGTTGATCTCGTTCATGTCTCAGCCTTGTCCTCACCTCTTGATTAGCTTGCGCAGAGATCGTGCCAGTTTTGTTTTCATCCTCTAGTTTTGTTTTTCCCCCCTCCTCATGCTTTCAGGCAGCGCTATTCTTCAGCCTTCCGGGCTCACGATCACCGACCGATGTAACTCTTCTTCTTCGACGCGCTGCAGCGTGCCACCAGTTCCCCGCCTCAACAGCGCCCCCGCCTCCCTGTCAGTTTATCTGGGCATTGCATCAGTGGATTTCCAAGTGGAATTCGTCCAGGAGGCTCCTTTGGATCTGCTCCAGACTGCCCTGTTCCTGGATTGTTTTTGTTTGTAAAAAAAATTTTTTTCTGTCCTTTGACATTAAAGCCCATCTAATAAACTGACCCTGTTTCAGCACCTGCAACTGAGTCCCAGTCTCGCTCTGACAGAATGATCTGACCACCATGGACTCAGCAGGTGCAGATCCCCTCAGATCAGCCGTCACCCAGCAGGACATTCACTTGGGCCAGTATGCCTCCCAGCTAACATCCACCTCCCGGGAGGTTGAGTTCCTTAATGCCCAGTTGTCGGAGCTGACCGCCCAGCTCCAGGAACTTCGAAGACAGACATCTGCCAGATCGGAGGACCCCACTAGCCTCTCCTCTACCCATCATGAACCTGAGCCTCATACCAACAACCCACCTCCCTATGATGGGAACCCTAACTCCTGCAGAGCCTTCCTGTCTCAGTGCTCCCTAGTCTTCGCCCTCCAGCCCCTCAGATATGCCCAGGAAGAGACTAAGGTGGCTTATGTTTTAACCCTCCTTACAGGCTGCGCCCGTGACTGGGGAACTTCAGTATGGGAGGCCCGGGCTCCCTTTTGTGCTTCTTTTGAGGACTTTCGACAGGAGATGGTCAAGTTATTTGATCGTTCTGCTTGGGGTGATGAGGCAGCAGCCCAGCTGGCACGGCTACGGCAAGGAGGCCGTTCAGTGACTGAGTTTGCCATTGAATTCAAAACCTTAGCAGCGGCCTGTGACTGGAATGAGGGGTCTTGCAGAGCCGTGTTCCGCGCTGTACTAGATGAGGAGATCCAAGACAAGATCGCCACCCAAGAGCTTCCACGCAGTTTTGATGATCTGGTCGACTTAGCCCTTCGCGTAGAGAGCCGCCTTTGCCTTCGTCACCAACAACTGACTGCTCGCACTTCTTGGAGGGTAGGAGAAATGACCAGCGAATCCACCCGGTCCTGCCTCTGCCATCTCCTGCTGACCCTGAACCTATGCAGGTGGGACGTCTGCGTCTAACTCCTCAGCTGAAGCAAGAGAGACTCACCCGGGGCTTATGTTTCTACTGCGGGAGGGCCGGACACTTCGTCGGAAAATGCCAGCTAAAAGCCAGGGCCCATCAGTAGCCAGGGGGATTCTGGTGGGCACATCTCCTCTTAATTTCCCCCACTCTTCCCGCACACTACTTCCCGTGGGTGTCCAGTTTGGAGGCTCTAGTCACTCCTGTTCGGCCCTGGTGGATTCTGGGGCTGGTGGTAGTTTCATGGATACGGCACTGGCCAAGCAGTGGGGAATTCCTGCCATTCTCCTCTCTACTCCTATCTCTGTTCGGTCTCTTGATGATTGTCCTATCACCACCATCACTCACCTCACCCCTCCTGTAAGTCTTATTGTTTCGGGCAATCACCATGAGATAACCGAGCTGTACCTTCTTGATTCCCCGAGTGCCCCCGTGGTTCTGGGACACCCGTGGTTGGTGCAGCACGGCCCTCGTGTGGATTAGGCCAGAAACTCAGTCTTGTCTTGGAAGCAGTCTTGTCTTGAGTCTTGTTTGGGTTCTGCCTCTTTTCCTGGTGCTGTGTTTCCTGTTGTACAGGTGAATGATGCTGATCTGTCCAGGGTGCCGGAGGAGTACTGTGATCTGCGGCAGGTCTTCAGCAAGTCCCGGGCTGTGTCCCTGCCTCCTCACCTGCCTTATGATTGTGCCATCAACCTCCTCCCAGGCACTTATCCGCCCAGGGGTCGGTTATATTCCCTGTCTGGTCCAGAAAGAGAGGCTATGGACAAATATATTCGTGAGTCCCTTGATGCCGGTCTCATCCGTCCCTCCTCGTCTCCTGCCGGCGCAGGATTCTTCTTTGTTAAGAAGAAGGATGGCTCCTTGCGCCCTTGTATTGATTATAGAGGTTTGAATAACATTACCATTAAGAATAGGTACCCCCGTCCCTTAATGTCATCTGCCTTTGAACTTTTGCAGGGAGCCAAGGTCTTCAGTAAGTTGGACCTCCGTAATGCCTATCACCTGGTTCGGATTCGAGAGGGGGATGAGTGGAAGACAGCATTCATCACTCCTTCGGGACATTATGAGTACCGGGTGCTACCCTTTGGCCTGACGAATCCCCCAGCTGTCTTCCAGGCCCTGGTTAATGACGTATTGCAAGACATGGTTAACAAGTTTGTCTTTGTGTACCTTGATGTCTTTCTTATTTTTTCTCCTTCACTTCTGGTACACACCCAACAGGTGCGCCAGGTGCTACAACAGCTGCTGGAGAACCAGCTATACGTTAAAGCAGAGAAGTGCATTTTCCACTCAAAGTCAGTTCCCTTCCTGGGCTATATCATTTTGGCGGAGGGAATCAAAGCAGATCCCGCTAAGATAAGGGCCGTAGCCGAGTTGGCACCTCCAGACTCATGCAAGGCACTGCAGCGGTTTCTGGGATTTGCCAACTTCTACAGGCGTTTCATCAGAAACTTTAGTCAGGTTGCTGCACCCTTGACAGCTCTTACCACCACTAAGGTACCGTTTAGGTGGAATTTGAAGGCTCAGAAGGCTTTAATGACCTAAAGTCCCGGTTCATTTCTGCTCCTGTTCTTTCATTTCCAGACCCTGAACGTCAGTTTATTGTGGAGGTGGATGCTTCTGAGATTGGAGTAGGTGCGGTCCTTTCTCAGAGGTCCCCCAGACTACTACTCTCACCGCCTGAGCCCAGCAGAACAGAATTATGACGTAGAGAACCGGGAGCTGTTGGGTGAGTGGCGTCACTGGTTGGAGGGGTCAGCGCAGCCCTTCTTGGTTTGGACGGACCATAAAAATTTGGAATACGTCCGTTCGGCCAAGAGGGTGAGTTCACACCAGGCCCGATGGGCACTCTTCTTTGGCCTGTTCAGCTTCTCTCTCTCGTATCACCCAGGCTCCAAAAATGTTAAACCTGATGCCCTCTCCCGTCTTTACAGGGATAACAAGAGAACCGGTGCACCAACTGAGACCATTATCCCTAAAGAAATTGTGTTGGGGTCCCTCTCCTGGGACGTAGAGAGGAGAGTGCTGGAAGCCATACGAGAGAGAGAGGTGCCAAGGGGGTGCCCAGAGGGTAGACTTTTCGTGCTAGCTGTGCTGCGCCCTGAAGTCCTCCAGTGGGGGCATTCATCCAAGTTAGTCTGTCATCCTGGGGTTCGGAGATCTCTGGCTGCCATCCGCCAGCGATTTTGGTGGCCATCCATGGCCCAGGACATCAGGCAGTTTGTGTTTGCCTGCCCAATTTGCGCCCAGAACAAGAGTTCTAATCAGCCTCCTGTTGGTCTGCTACACCCCTTACCCATCCCCTCCCGCCCCTGGTCACACATAGCCCTTGACTTTGTCACTAGTCTTCCACCATCGAGGGGTAACACTGTAGTGTTGACGGTGGTTGATCGCTTCTCTAAAGCAGCCCATTTCATCCCCCTTCCCAAACTGCCTTCAGGAGACAGCTCAAGTGGTGGTTGACCACATCTTTCGGATTCATGGCCTTCCAGTGGACGTGGTTTCTCATAGGGGGCCACAGTTTGTCTCCCAGTTCTGGAAGGAGTTCTGTCGACAGATCGGGGCCTCTACGAGTCTGTCGACAGGTTTTCACCCTCAGACCAATGGGCAGTCCGAGCGGGCAAACCAGGTTCTAGAACAAGCTCTCCGCTGCCTGACGTCCCATAATCCGAGTTCTTGGAGCCAACAGTTATCCTGGATTGAAAATGCCCATAACTCCTTGCCAGTGGCGGCCACGAGTATGTCTTCATTCCAGTGCTCCATTGGTTTTCAACCTCCTATGTTCCCCTCACAGGAGCCCGATGCTACTGTTCCGTCTGCCTTAGCCTTCGTCCGCAGGTGTCGCCGCACCTGGAGGAGGGCTGAGGAAACCTTGGCTCGGGTTTCCAGATGAACCAAAGCAGCGGCTGACAGTCACCATATTCCTGCTCCCCACTACGTATGTGGTCAGAAAGTATGGCTATCAACCAAGGACCTTCCTCTCCGGGTGGCTTCTCGCAAGTTAGCCCCCAGGTTCATGGGGCCATATCAGATCACCAAGGTATTGAGTCCGGTGGGGGTAAAGCTCAAGTTACCTCCCATACTTGGTCGGGTACACCCAGTCTTTCATGTTTCTCGGGTCAAGCCTGTGTTTCATTCTCGCCTTAACCCATCTGCTACTAACCCTCCCCCTCCCCCTCCCCGTCTAGTGGATGGTTCCCCAGCCTTCACTGTCAGGAGGTTGCTGGATGTCAGAAATCGAGGTCGGGGATTTCAGAATCGGATGAGAGGAGTTGGGTCCCGTTTTGGCCAGTTTTGTTTTCATCCTCTAGTTTAGTTTTTTCCCCCCTCCTCCTGCTTTCAGGCAGCGCTATTCTTCAGCCTTCCGGGTTCGCGATCACCGACCGCTGTAACTCTTCTTCTTCGACGCGCTGCAGCGTGCCACCAGTTCCCCACCTCAACAGCGCCCCCGCCTCCCTGTCAGTTTATCTGGGCATTGCATCAGTGGATTTCCAAGTGGAATTCATCCAGGAGGCTCCTTTGGATCTGCCCCAGACTGCCCTGTTCCTGGATTGTTTTTGTTTGTTAATTTTATTTTTTTTCTGTAATGTTTCTTTGACATTAAAGCCCATCTAATAAACTGACCCTGTTTCAGCACCTGCAACTGGGTCCCAGTCTCGCTCTGACAGGAGGTGCAAGAGATGCTGGAGATTTCTTCTACATGGAATTTTAATTCAAAGACTTACAGAAGATGTATAACAGCCAACAAAGGAACTCGAAATCTACTATTAACGAAAGGACAACAAAGGAACTTAAAATCTTCTATTAACGAAATCACTATTTATACACAGGACAAGACAAATGGGAGGATGGGGAACACCTTGGATGAAACAACATATGAAACACATGGGGGCTAATTAAGTCTGACATAACACTCCCTCTGGAAGGCGAGGCCACATCACATCCAATGGAGAAGGGGGGTGGGCACTGGACAGTGGCCTACAAGAGCAGATCCGGTTTGGGGTTCCATGCTGATCTGGGGACTCGGGAGTCCATGGTGGAACAGGAGACTCAGGAGGCCATGACAGATGTGGGGACTCAGTCGGCCATGACAGAACAGATAAAAAAAAAAAAAACTAAAACTTGGGGAAATGTACAGGTCTGTACTCAGGGCCTGGAGCCCTCCTTGGGCTTGATGGGGGACCAGGAGGCCATCCTGGGCTTAACTGGGAATCGGATACTGGAGGGTGTTCTGGAAGGCATTTACGAGTCACTTACGAGGAATAGGCACTAGAGTGAGATTTGGGGCTGGCAGACTTGCTGCATTTATGTTCGTTGGGCTTGCCATATTAATGTTCGTCGGACTTGCCACATTAAAGTCCTTTTAACTTTGCATGGTATATGAACCGGTGACGGGCTTGACTTGGGGACAGCTGGTTGATGGGTCCCGGATTGGGATCGGAGGATCTCCAGACACCGGATGACTGCCTCCTTCCAGCCGAGGTTGGTGGTGTCTAGGAGCTCCGCGGTGCGATGATAAGTCATCCCAATCTAGAACAGTGTCACCAGGATTTCTCCCTCGAGGGAGCTGGCAATGGTGAGTGGCACAAACGCCCTCACATACATGACAGTGTCGTGGCTTGCCTAAGCCACAGCAATGAACATCGCTCGTTCATCCATAGGGCACGACGCGAAAAGGAAAACAATATACTTTTTACAACAAAACAAAAAGGGACAAGGAAGCAAGGAGACACAGGAGATGCTGGAGATTTTTATTCAACATGGAATTTTAATTCAAAGACATGGAAAGCACAGGAACTTACAGAAGATATATAACAGCCAACAAAGAGAATCTAAACAGGAATCACTATTTAAACACAGGACAAGACTAATGGGAAGACGAGGAACACCTGGGACTAATGAAACAACATAGGAAACACCTGGAGCTAATTAACACAATATGCGGGGAACACCTGGAAAGAAATAAAACAAACTAAACATGGGACAGAGACTGACTATTTACTTATTAGAAAAACACATTTTCAAAAATAAACACAACAGCTTCAAAATTAAACAAAATGCCAAAGTATTCTAAAGATATGTTTACTACAGGCTTTATTTTACTCATAAATTGAAAACTCCATTATAAAACCCCACAGGTAAATCTTGGTGGAACCAGCAGCAAATTAGTCTTTCTCTTCTGGGTCCTGACATCAAACAGAATACTTACCACCAATAACAAATCCTTTTAAATTAATTATCTGTAACAAATATTCTAAAAGAAAAAAGTAATTATTGTAAGAGGGAGAGTAAGGACACGGACATGAGTACAAATATACCTTTTCCTGATCCCATTCTTTTCCATTGCATATTAGCTCTGGATGTGTTTATTATAAAGATAATTAAGAAAACTTTAAAACAAATGGAAATAAAGTGTCTGACAGGTAATTAATAGTGCTAATAAAGTGCCCAATGGTTATTATAATATATAACTTAGAAGTGGTGTCCTCTAATTGATTGGGCAGGTTGGCAGATTGACCATGTACAGCTCATACTGTTATCATGCTCAAAACTGTGGCTCTCTTCATGGAAATTTGCATGTCAAACATGGTATAATAAATATAATTATACAAGAAATATGGGTCCCACTTCATATTAGGTGGCCTTAACTACTATGTATTTACATTTAAATGAATAATTTGATACAATGCACTTATTGTGTCTATACATGCTTTTACATTATAATTATGTTTTAAAAATACCTGCATATAAATCCAGGTGATCTCAGATTTTACTGTGCTTGGTGATGGAGGGTACACCTGTATGCACACATACATACAACATAGTGAATCTCTATGGAGTAGAACTCTAAAAGCTATGAAGTGAATGGTGTCATTAATAAAAAAAGATGTATTAAGATGTTTATGGTCATGTTTTAAGCTTTGTGGCATTTTAGACCAATGATCCCTCATATATGTGTGTTTTTAAGTTCTCTTTAATAATTGATTCACTGCTAAGCTGATCTGATCTGAAGTAAACATTTAAGAATATGTCATTGTGCTCTACAGGTTGAATAATTGTGGCATCACTGATGAAACTTGTGCTGCTCTGGCCTCTGCTCTGAGATCAAACCCCTCACACTTGAGAAATCTGAATATGTCTGAAAATAAACTAGGAAAGTCAGTGACTCTGCTTTTTGCTGTACTGGAGGATCCACACTGTAAATTGGAGATACTGTGGTAAGATCATCTCTCTAATAGTAACAAATCTTTGTTATTATTAAAACATCCTTTATGGTAATTCCTATTACTAAAATGTAGTATATTGTGACCTTGTTTAGTTGCCAGATTAGACCAAACATGAAAAAATGATGTTTTTGATCACAAGTCAATAAATGATATGTAATGGGAAAAAGCAAAGTAAATTCCATCAGCAGCAGTATGTGGTAATTATTTGTCATTATATCTCTTCTCCTGCTCTGAGACCACATTGAATAACAAGCTACAGCCACAGCACTACAATTCAAATTGTGTCATTGTTCTCTACAGGTTGATGAATTGTGGCATCACAGATGAAGGTTTTTCTGTTCTGGCTTCAGCTCTGAGATCAAACCCCTCACACCTGAGAGAACTGAAGGTGTCTGGGAATGAGCTAGGAGATTCTAGTATGAATTATCTATCTGATCTGAAGGATGATCCAAATTATAAACTGGAGACTTTATCCTAATGCGAGTATATTTTTACTTAAAGTTTTTTAAATGACCCAAGTCCAGTAACAGACCTCCCTTGTGTGTAATTGGAGAATATAATAGCTCTGTTTTAGTCTCTGTACTTGAAACTGTAACTTCAGAGTTTAAAGGGATAGTTCACCAAAAAATTATGTGATTAATTACTCGCCCTCATGTCATTTTTTAACCCGTTAGATCTTTGTTCATCTTCAGAACACAAATTAAGATATTTTTGATGTAATCAGAGAGCTCTCTGACCCTCCACAGACAGCAACGCAACTGTAATGTTCCCAGGTCCAGAAACGTACAGTAGTAAAGAAAATTGGTGATACAGTCCATGTGACATCAGTGGCTCCACTTTGATTTTGCAGTGCTATGAGAATACTTTTTGTGTGCGCAAAGAAAACAAAAATAAAAATATATTCAACAAATCTGCTTCACAAAGTTACATCTTCCTCCATTATGGAGAGTATCCAAGAACATATTCGATGTAATCAACGTTGTTTACGTTCAAGAGAAAGCACGCACACATGAACGTAATCTGCATATTCAGCGTTGTTTATGCTTAGGGCAAAGCATGCGTATGCATTGTAATACTCTAAAATGGTGGAAGACAGTAACTCAGGGGAGAAGAATTGTTGAATAAGATCTTTTTTTTTTTTTTTCACACAAGTTTTCTCGTAAATTTAACCTAAGCCACTGATGTCACATGGACTGTTTTACTGATGTCCTTACTACAATTTTGAACCTAGGAATAGTACAGTTATGTACTATTCCTAGGTTCCGGGTGTGCTTCCGGCTTTGCTACCGTTCAGACGTTCTAGCTTACTGCTTTGCGCTTTGCTTCTTGTTAGGTGCCAAGCACCGAAGGTGCGTAGGCACCTATTGTAATCGTTGGCGTTACTATTCTGCTTCTTCTTCTTCTTCTTCTTCCGCCGCAAGTCTATGGCAGCCCATAGAACCGTTTGCGGGAAAGTTGTATAATTTGGCACACTGATAGAGGACAGTCCCAACATTAACTATAGTAAATTTGAAGTCTCTAACTCCAACTCTCTAGCGCCACCACTTGTCCAAACTTTCAATGTTTGTATGCTAATAACTTTTGAACCGTAAGCCAGAAAATGGAAATGGAATCCTTGGCTCATGCCAAGTTGAATGAACCCCAAAATTCAAAAATCGCAAGGTTTAGTTTTTTCGTTATTTTAAATTTTTCAAAAAACCTATTTATTCGAAATCGTCCTAGACGGTTTGTCAGATTTTCACGAAAATTGGCTCAGATCATCTTCACACCATGCTGGCAAAAAGTTATGGAATTCAAGTTGATTCGTTCAACCGTTCTCGAATGACACGTGAAAAAATATGACGAAAAGCACGCAAAAATACACGTGAGGCTATATCTCCGCAACGGTTTGGCATATTGAGACCAAACTTGGTGTGTGTTATAATAAGCATGACCTGAGACTACCTGCAGTGTTTCGACACAGCGCCACCTAGTGGTCAGGAGATATGAAAAATGCATATTTTGGCTTATAACTTCTGAATGGTTTGGCCAAAAATCACACAACTGTTCTCTTTCGATTCAGTGAGTCATGTCGAGTCGAATGATATCCAATTTTCCCGTGTCGGCCATTTTAGGCGTCGGCCATTTTGAATTATGTTTTAAAATGCTGTATTTTTTGAACGCAACATCATATCGTTTCGCAAATAATTACAAAAATATTCGGCTCCATGCCCTAAAGGTACTCAAAAAGTTTGGTGGCAGCGCCACCTTGTGGCCAATAGTTATAATGAAATATCACATAAATGTTAATAACTTTTGAATAAATTAGACTATTAAAATTAAAATGGTCTCACTATATTCTGTGAGGACACTGATAATACCACGCAGCCAAAACAAGCACTGCTGATAGACACTATCCCTGCTGAGCCCTGCCAACAGAGCTCTTCACAGACTGACTGGGATGTATCAAAACAGCTACAAGATTCACCACCCAAGTACGACTTTCTGGAAAACAGCCAGGGAAGCCAGGACAACACATCACAGCCACCAGAAACACCAGAGACACAGCCCATCTCACCAGACACATTATCCCTCTCTCCAGCATCTCCACTTCTGTGCTTCTCACAGAAAATGGAGGAATTGGTGTATGTTGGGACTAAACTCTCCCACTCATTCACTGCTAGCCCGCAGATATCAACTTAAAAACGCCGGGCCCCCCAACCACCAAAGCCTGTGGGCCCTGTTCCTATGATAGCTCTCAGACCGCTGCCACAGCGCCAGGGCCCAAACCCTCTATCTGCTGAAGGTGAACCAAAAACAACTGATAGCAGCTCTCAGTGATATGTGTCGGGTCCCCGCTATAAAAGCAGCAACATTGACAAATGCCTACTGAACAAGCGGCAACCCAGTGTGCCTGTAGCTTTCTCTATTTCAGTTTTATCACGTGATAGAAAGTCTAAGGCCTTTTCAAGCCGAAGGGCAAACTCATCTAATCTGCGGCCTATTATGCATCAAACTAAGATTGATGTAAAGACACAAAGCACTGCCATCAAGTTAGCACTTTTAAACATTCGCTCACTAAAAAATAAATAATTTCTAATCAATGACTTTATAACCACAAACAATCTGGATTTTATGTTTCTAAATGAAACATGACTAGAAGACAGCTGCAGTGCAACAATCCTAAATGAAGCAGCCCTTCCTAACTTCACTTACATGAGTGTTTGCAGGACTGTTAGGAGAGGTGGGGGTGTAGCTGCTCTATTTAAAGATATCTATCAATGCAAGCAAGTGTCATTTGGTCAGTACTTGTCTTTCGAATATCTAGGGATTGTGCTGAAAGGTGATCCATGCATTCTGTTTATTATTATTTACAGGCCTCCAAAATACTCTCCAGCCTTTGTTGAAGAGGTCACAGAAATGTTATCAATAATTTCCTCAGAGTTTGACTGTTTTGCAATTGCAGGGGATTTTAATATTCACATAGATAATGCAGAAAACAAAACTACAAAATAAATGATAACGGTTCTAAACACCTTTGACCTGATTCAGCATGTGCATGGACCCACACACAAAGGTGGACACCCTATAGATCTAATCATCAATAGGGGTCTAAACATTTCATCCATTGTTATTAAGGACGTAGCACTATCTGATCACTTCTGTATTTTCTTTGATATATTGATCTCTGCTACCACTGAATCTAGATCTGTCTCTGTCAGAAGGAGATGCATAAACGAGAACACAAGTGTACTATTTATGGAGGCTATATCTTTAACACCAAGCATTTCTGCAGACTCTGTTGATATTCTCCTTGATTCCTTCAACTCAAAAGTTAAGAATGTTATTGATGATATTGCACCAATAATAGTCAGTAAGAAAACAAACAGACAGAAATCAGTTTGGAGAAGATCAACAGCAGTTCAGACTATGAAAAGACAATGCAGAAAAGCCGAGCGGATGTGGAGGAAGACGAAACTTGAAATTCACTATAGCATCTATAAAGACATCCTTCACGCTTTTAATGTGAAACTAGCCATAGCTAGACAGAACTTCTTCTCAAACCTAATAAACAGTAACTTAAATAACACTTGACTCTTTTTGCCACTGTTGAGAGACTGACAAACCCCCCAAGTCAGATTCCCAGTGATATGCTATCAGACAGCAAATGCAATGAGTTTGCTTCTTTCTTTTCTGAGAAGATCATAAATATCAGGAAGGTGATTAGCACATCCTCAAGTAATGCAGAGGTCAGACAGATTCGGCCAAAATATCAAAAAGATACTAGGTCTATTTTTGAAACAATTGATAGCAAAATTCTGGAAGACATAGTGCAGCACCTAAAATCATCAACCTGTTATCTTGACACACTTCCCACATCTTTTTTCAAAAGTGTGCTTGACTGCTTGAAAGCATATCTCTTAGAAGTGGTGAATGCCTCACTTCTTTCTGGGACATTTCCAAACTCCCTAAAAACTGCGGTTGTAAAGCCCCTCCTGAAAAAGACCAATCTTGATAACACAATTTTGAGCAATTTTAGACCAATATCTAATCTTCCTTTTATAGGCAAAATTATAGAAAAGGTAGTTTTTAATCAGCTGAACAAATACTTAAACTCAAATGGATACCTGGACAATTTTCAATCTGGTTTGCGACCACATCACAGCACAGAGACAGCACTCATTAAGATAATAAATGATATTCACTTAAATTGTGACTCTGGCAAAATATTGGTGCTGGTATTGCTAGATCTCAGTGCTGCGTTTGACACTGTCGATCATAACATACTACTAGAGAGACTGGAAAACTGGGTCGGGCTTTCTGGGATGGTACTCAAATGGTTCAGATCATACTTAGAAGGGAGAGGCTATTATGTGAGTCTAGGAGAGCATAAGTCTAATTGGACGTCCATGACATGCGGAGTCCCACAAGGGTCAATTCTTGCACCGCTCTTGTTTAGCCTGTATATGCTTTCACTAAGTTAAATAATGAGAAAGAACCAAATTGCCTATCACAGCTATGCTGATGATACCCAGATTTACCTAGCCTTATCTCCAAATGACTACAGCCCCATTGACTCCCTCTGCCAATGCATTGATGAAATTAATAGTTGGATGTGCCAGAACTTTCTTCAGTTAAACAAGGAAAAAACTGAAGTCATTGCATTTGGAAACAAAGATGAAGTGAATGCATACCTTGACTCTAGGGGTCAAACAACTAAAAATCAAGTCAGGAATCTTGGTGTGATTCTGGAGACAGACCTTAGTTTCAGTAGTCATGTCAAAGCAGTAACTGAATCAGCATACTATCATTTAAAAAACAAGAATTAGATGTTTTGTTTCCAGTCAAGACTTGGAGAAACTTGTTCATGCCTTTATCACCAGCAGGGTGGACTATTGTAATGGGCTCCTCGCTGGCCTTCCCAAGAAGACCATTAGACAGCTGCAGCTCATCCAGAACGCTCCTGCCAGGATTCCGACTAGAACCAGAAAATCTGATCATATCACCCCAGTCCTCAGGTCCTTACACTGGCTTCCAGTTACATTTAGGATTGATTTTAAAGTACTTTTACTCGTATATAAGTCACTAAATGACCTAGGACCGAAATATATTGCAGATATGTTCACTGAATATAAACCTAACAGAGCACTCAGATCACTAGGATCAAGTCATTTAGAAATACCAAGGGTTCACACAAAACAAGGGGAGTCCGCCTTTAGTTACTAAGCTGCCCGAAGTTGGAATCAGCTTCCAGAAGAGATCAGATGTGCTAAAACACTAGTCACATTTAAATCTAGATTCAAAACGCATCTTTTTAGCTGTGCATTTATTGAATGAGCACTGTGCAATGTCCAAACTGATTGCACTATATTTTCAGTGTTTTATAATTATTATTATTATTATTATTTTTATGTAAAATCATTTTCTAACTGTTTTTAAATGTTTTAATAATTTTAAAAGTTTTAAAATTGCTTGTTTTATTTTTGTTATTATTTTTCTTCATGATTATTTTACTTTCTTTTATGTAAAGCACTTTGAATTTTCCATTGTGTACGAAATGTGCTATATAAATAAACTTGCCTTGCCTTGCCTTGCCTATGTTGCCGTTGCTGTTTATGGGAGGGTCAGAGAGCTCTCCAATTTAAAACAAATTTGTGTTCTAAAGATGAATGAAGGTCTTTTGGGTTTCGAACGACATGGGGGTGAGAAATAAATGACAGAATTTTCATTTTGGGGCGAACTAACCCTGTAATTCTGTGGTTGATTTATGTGAGTGGGGTGACTTTAGCCTGCAGGGAAGCTGAGCTACTCCTTGTTTCTAGGCAACCTTAAACAAAATTGGTGATATGACCACAAATATATGAAGAGTAATTCATTTTACTCAGCCTGTGATGGTAAGAGGCCCACTGGATAATTGGCAACTACATATAAAAAAACTTTTGTGCTTTAGGAAGTTATAATATGAGGCTATACTGTTAGCATGATGTTAGCTCTGACCTGTTGGATGATACAAGTTTATTAAAATGATAGGAGTGGGGTAAATTGAGCTAGTGGATCACCCCTTCTTTTGTTTATAAAGTATTATTTTAATGTATTACTGTGTTGTATATTTTTTTTCATTCTTTGTTTTGAATTTTATTTTATTTTTCTGAAAAATTAAAAATTGAAAAATTAATGAACAATTGCCATTTAAGTTTTTATGAAATTGTATTTCCATTCACAAGAAGTTATTTTTATTGAATATCTATTCCTTTGATATAGCATGAGCTGAAAATGTTTTATTTTAATGAGTGGCACAGTTTAACTCCACGTGGCTCAACTTATCCTCTCCCTTGGCTCAATTTAACCCTCACTGGGGGCAAGTTGAGCCAAGAGACCACTTCTTTTGGGAAGCTATATTTTGAAAGCAGTTTGTTTTAGATTCAAGATCATTATCCCTAAAGAGGCACCACATCCTGAAATGTATGTACATATGCAAGTTGGACCCATTACTGTCATGTGCTCACTTTAAACACACCGTCTGTAGAAATGGGCTCATCTGACCCCGCTCGCCCTTTGTATATTTTAACTCTTATGGTGTCTCTGTGTGTAAGTGATAAAGATAGAGTTGTTGATTATTTACTGTAATTAATCTGTGATCAGTTTTTCATTCATATCTCTGGCTGTAATAAGAATAGCTCTGACTGATGTCATGTGATGTAACAGCAGTAATGTTTCTTATGTGACTGTCTGTGTGTTTGACTATAGGACTCTCAGTTTTTATACGGCTACTTTCCTTAGGATTTGCTGATGGCGAATAAGGAGCTGCTACATACATAGACATCACAATCAACAGAGACCCACAACAATCACACCGTCATGTGTGTGACTTCACATCACTTTGTTTCTAAAGCACTTTCTAGTCTGATAATTTCTGTAGCTTCCTCTCACTCTATTTAACCATCCTCCCCTCCGGTGGTATATGCTGAAGCGGTTGCCGTCTCGTCTCTTTTGGTGGTGTAAGAATTGCAGAATTAGTCTGCCAGTCCTATTTAGGACTCCACTACTAAATGCTGTAAGGTCCACCTAAGGTCCAAGGACGGCAGCCATTAGCATAGCAGAAGGGTTCCTTACTGTTACTATCTTTCCTATTATGCAACACAGCAAACATATAATAAATACATGTTTTTATATGTATTACCTCTTATTTCATCTGACTCCCATTATGAAAAGGTTTTTAATATTATTTAATAATAATATAAATGATTGATCATATTGTGGTTGTTCAATTGCACTCTAGTGTCTTGTGCCAGCCGTATACACGGATCTCATAGTCACAAACTCACCAGTCTCAGTCACTAGACTAAGGTTATTGACTTATACTGTATTACACATTCAGTAATTCAAATGAAAGAACTTAGAAGCATTTACCTGGTAATGAGAACTACACAGCAACTGTTCACGCATGTCTACAGATTCCCAGAATCTTCTGGCTCCTTCTCTTAAATATTCAGGTAAGTTATAGATTTGCAGATGGTGTTGGCTTTTATTATATTGATGCTAGAGCATCACCACTGTGGGGTTTATAAGTGGTAAGTGTAAATGGTGAGGATGATTCAGAGCCTACATACAGGATGCAATTTGTGTGAGAGACCTGGGAGGAGTCTGTCTTAAATTGCATATAGTATTTCTAGATCTTAATGGTTTGTGTTTTGTATAGTATTTGATGTTTTCACATATATTTAGGTTTAATACCAGAAATAATGTAAAATTATGGTGGTTTGGAAAGGTTTAGTATAATTAATTTGCATAATATACATTGTATTTGTACACACCGCACAATATATCTCAAAACATTACTAAATTTAGCTGAATTATAAAATCCATAAGTGGCTTTTAAATAAAGAGTAGGAATTCCTTTTACTATGACCGACCACATTTGCTTTTTTTATCTGCCCGCCTCTTCAGTGTTCCCGTTGGCCTGGGCGGAGCAGAGAGCGTACGTCATTACGCCACTCGTGTCACTAGTGAAGTGGGTCCTTGAACGCACCAGGTTAAATCCTTAACCAACGCGGGCGTCAAGCAAAGCAGATTGAAGAGAATTCGGCGCAATTCATTTTTGGTAGCTCTACGCGGCCAGAAGCCAGCAGGTGAGCACGCGATCGCTGGGTTAAGTGTTCAGATGAGAGGGTGGCGTGGATCCCGAGGAGATCACCGCATTTTACCATCGGAAGTTGCTAAGTCAGAATTTCCCATGTAATACAGGTTGCTCTTCGGCCCTCGGTCAGCACACGCTAACCTTAGATAGCGTTACCTTTGTTGGATTTGTCATCAGCTGTTCTTCACCGTAAACAAAAGCTGTAGTGTAAACGCGTTGATGATAGGGGTGCGTTGACTAGCACTGCGGTTTTATTGACTGCGGCTCTCTGTTTTGGTTCGATTAACTTAACGTTAGCCAAGATGTGACATTACGGAAAGTCGTCATAAGGACTAGTGAACTTTCTCCATGTTCAGCGCGTATTGAAACTTGAGTGTAACTTACTTGAAAGGGGGAAAGTCCTGTGACGCCACATATCAGTTTAGTTCTTGTGACGTGGTATATTATTTTGTGTGGGATTCTTTCAACCTTTTTTCTGAACTCCTTGAAATATCATTAAA
This sequence comes from Carassius auratus, assembly GCF_003368295.1. NCBI lineage: Eukaryota > Metazoa > Chordata > Actinopteri > Cypriniformes > Cyprinidae > Carassius > Carassius auratus. Next base: position 509,587 of record NW_020528628.1, on the reverse strand, counting down.
TCAACAAATTGGACTTTAAGGTCGAAACTGCTAATAAGTCTTCGTCAAACCTATAGTTTATTTAAAGGTGTTGTAAATGATATCCTGTTCTTCATATTGGGCCGTTGTTTTGGTTGAAATCCTAAACCAGTCTCGCATTGGTCTAGCTGTAGGGTAAATCGGCTCAGACTTTGAAGCCCCAGATGTGGCGCCTGGTTGTAATGCTGCACTTGATCTTATGCCAGAGTAACGTTTGAGTGGCTTTTTAATATTTCATTGCCACTACAAAATGAAACCGATTGCTTGAACGAGTTGTTTGCGTTTGCTGTGGTCTGTCTTGGTCAGTTTTTAAGCGTTTAACTGGAAGCTTGTTTTGGTTAAGAGTGAGATATTGTCAGGGAGAGTCAAACAAAACTGAATTCTGAGTTGCCATCTTTTATAGAAGTTTAGTTTCTACTTTATATTAGGTGTCTTTGCCAGGTACTTTTGTTTAACAGCAATAAGTTTGATGTACGTGCTCATGTTGTGGTGCAAAACACTTGCTACTATGGAGGTACTATACGGTTACAGGTTTGGTTATGTTTAAAAGTGGGTTAAGAGGTAGAGTCAAAAGTGATTATTTATATAATTATAGAAATTAATTACAGATGAAATGACATGAAAGTATTGTAAATGGAAGTACAGTATGATGGGCATGTACACATGATTGTATTAGATGGTAAATGTAAAGGTTAGTACATACAGTACTTACGGACAGTTAATATAACGTGGGTTGAAAGTTTACACATTGATTTTTTTTTCATGTTGATTATTTTTAGTTCACTATTATTGACATTATTAAAGGGATAGTACACCCTAAAAGGAACATTTGCTGTTATTTCTTTCACCCTCTGGCCATCCAAATTGTAGGTGACATACTTTATTCAGTAGAGACTAAGATGATTAGCTGAATCCATGGTCCTTGTTGATTCAGATTATCCAAGTCGAGGAGTGCCATCACTTTGAGAGTCAAAAAACCAGTTTCTACCGATGAAAGAAAGTCACCTACATCTTGGATGACCAGAGGGTAAGTAAATTAACAGCAAATTGGTTTGGGCAGAACTTTTCTTCTAAGTAATAGAAAACATGGACATATTGTGTCCCTGATGTCACCCGTAGGTCCCTGAAGAATGTTTTTGAAACTGTGGTTGGTATATAGGGTTTGAAGTGGGTGGAGCTGGCCATCACCATCTTAGCAGCACTTCATCGTGTGTCAATCCCGCACGATGAAACTTGATATAACATATATTAGTGGTGGGCCGTTATCGGCGTTAACGTGCTGCGTTAACCTGAGACTCTTAGCGGCGATTCAAAAAAAAATATCGCTGTTAATCTATTCTCAAAGTTGGGTTGAGAGCTGGGTCTATACTACGCGAGCTATGATGACTTTCACCTTGATATTTTAGCGCGGATGTATACCTAGCCGAATCTGTAGGGGTCGAGAACGAGTCTTTAAACCTGTGTGTATGCCTACTGTGAAATTACCACATCAAATGTGACGTGCTAACATGGATGCAGCTAAAATGCCACCGGGTTTGCTTCAGGGAAATTTCAAGCTTTCCATTGGGAAAAATTATAAAGACGCACACCTGTTTCTCACACAATCCGTCTGCAGTGTGTATGCAGTCTGTGTGCGTTTCGTATGTGGTGCTGAAGCAGCACGGACTCGATGTGCTCTCACACAGGATGCGTTTGCAGTCCGCTACTCGGTACGTAAACGATCGCTGCACTGCTGCAGATGGACCGCTCCTGGAATTAATCTAGATTAAAATGGATCATTCAAATTCTGCCGAAGGCATTCAGAATCAAGCTAGGTGGTGCATTAGAAAAGGGGCTCATCTCCTGTTTCCAAAATGTATCACAAAACTTGAAAAAGCTGTAAACTAATTCCACATTGCACAAGGTGTAAACAACATTACTCCTGTTTCACACCAATGTTTAAGAGTTTTTTATTTATTTATTTTTTTAAGTTTTTCAAGTTTGTAGGTGTCAAGGTACAGAAACCAAATAATAGCACTGGATAGTCTTCAATGTAAAAATGAAATATACACAATCAAACCTACATTTATTCAGACACCTTCAACATTTCTCACATTATTACAGTTTTGCTATATATATATATATATATATATATATATATATATATATATATATATATATATCAAAAATTATATCTGGTTTCTGAATAATTTTTTGTTTGACTGTTAAAACTACAAAGAAATTCAGTCAAGAGCAGTGAGTGATTTTCATGTTCTTGGATTAACATTACAGCAGCCAGTAGCTAAATTAGGCGCGGTCACTTTAATCAATCAATCAATCAATCAATCACCTTTATTTATATAGTGCTTTAAACAAAATACATTGCGTCAAAGCACTGAACAACATTCATTTGGAAAACAGTGTCTCAATAATGCAAAATGATAGTTAAAGGCAGTTCATCATTGAATTCAGTTATGTCATCTCTGTTCAGTTTAAATAGTGTCTGTGCATTTATTTGCAATCAAGTCAATGATATCGCTGTAGATGAAGTGACCCCAACTAAGCAAGCCAGAGGCGACAGCGGCAAGGAACCAAAACTCCATCGGTGACAGAATGGAGAAAAAAACCTTGGGAGAAACCAGGCTCAGTTGGGGGGCCAGTTCTCCTCTCACCAGACGAAACCAGTAGTTCAATTCCAGGCTGCAGCAAAGTCAGATTGTGCAGAAGAATCATCTGTTTCCTGTGGTCTTGTCCCGGTGGTCCTCTGAGACAAGGTCTTTACAGGGGATCTGTATCTGGGGCTCTAGTTGTCCTGGTCTCCGCTGTCTTTCAGGGCAGTAGAGGTCCTTTCTAGGTGCTGATCCACCATCTGGTCTGGATACATACTGGATCCGGGTGACTGCAGTGACCCTCTGATCTGGATACAGACTGGATCTGGTGGCCACGGTGACCTCGGAATAAGAGAGAAACAGACTAATATTAGCGTAGATGCCATTCTTCTAATGATGTAGAAAGTACGGTGTTATGTGAAGTGTTTCCGGTTCCGGTTTACCTAATTAATGCAGCCTAAAAATCCTTTAACGGATTTGGATATTAAAAGCATATTAGTATGTTATGTGTATGCCAGGTTAAAGAGATGGGTCTTTAATCTAGATTTAAACTGCAAGAGTGTGTCTGCCTCCCAAACAATGTTAGGTAGGTTATTCCAGAGTTTAGGCGCCAAATAGGAAAAGGATCTGCCGCCCGCAGTTGATTTTGATATTCTAGGTATTATCAAATTGCCTGAGTTTTGAGAACGTAGCGGACGTAGAGGAGTATAATGTAAAAGGAGCTCATTCAAATACTGAGGTGCTAAACCATTCAGGGCTTTATAAGTAATAAGCAATATTTTAAAATCTATACGATGTTTGATAGGGAGCCAGTGCAGTGTGGACAGGACCGGGCTAATATGGTCATACTTCATGGTTCTAGTAAGAACTCTTGCTGCTGCATTTTGGACTAGCTGTAGTTTGTTTACCAAGCGTGCAGAACAACGACCCAATAAAGCATTACAATAGTCTAACCTTGAAGTCATAAATGCGTGGATTAACATTTCTGCATTTGACTTTAAGAGACCATGAACGCATCCAATATAATACACATCCCATTTTTTTCCCTCAACTGTTTACTTTCACTTAAGAAATAACTGACAGTTTTTTCGAGCATAATTTCCAAGGTGGATATTTTGACATATTTTGTATGTATTTGTTGGCATAAGAGCAAAAATAAGCTAATTCGATGTTCTAGTGTTTTGAGACGCCTTTCTCTGCGCGAGCCGTGAACACCAGAACATCAGAACACCGTGGTGTTGAATTGGGCTCTTTCACATCTTTTTGTTTGTTCAAACTGCAATTTGCATTTGTTCGTTCGGGTGCAGCAGGAACTTCGAGGTGAACTTTGCAGAAGAGAGCTCGGTTCAGTATCGCTGTCCGTGATACGTGGCTCTCTCTCTCGTGTGCACCTAACGGCACTTGCTACTCTGTTCAGCTTTTCCACGTCTAGTTTTTGGATGCTTTAATGTTTAAATCGACAAGCGGTATGGCTTAACAACACGTGAGAAAGATAAGCTTTCGTGACGATGCGCAGCAGTGGCCCGTCAACTGTCCTGAGCATTTTTTAGGCTGTCCTCAGTGAGTCAGTTATATAAAGTATCTAGGTGAAAGTCATCATAGCTTGCTTAGTATAGATCCAGCTCCCAACCCAACTTTGAGAATAGATTAACGGCGATATTTTTTTTATCGCCCAATAATAGTCTCGCGTTAACGCAGCACGTTAACAGTGATAACGGCCCACCACTAATAAATAAATAAATATATATATATATATATATATATATATATATATATATTAGTGCTGTCAAAATTAGCGCGTTAACGCATTCGATTAATTTGAAATATTTAACGCGTTAAAAAAAAAATAACGCAATTAACGCGGTTGCAGTTTTTTTTATTTCTGGTTGTGGCCTATGTGTGTTCAACGTGCAAAGAAATATGGATAAGACCAAGGAAGGACTTTTAGACGGAAAGTTTCAGTATAAAACTCTGCCGGATTACTCTTCAGTCTGCCACAAGAAACATTAGGCTACTCTTCATTCAGTCTGCCACAAGAAACAACAACATTAAAATCATGAACTCAAATGTCATTGTTTAAAAAAAAAAAAAAACAATGACTGTTGTAACAGTGCGTAAATCAGACCTTTCTGTAACGCTAACGTTAATAAGCTTAAACGAAAAAAACGAAATAATTGTGTAGCGGAGTATTTTTTGTACACAGTGCCGCGAACTGTCAATCACTCCTGTACGCGTGCATCACTGTCCTCCTCGCAGCTGCAGCAATTTGCGCTCTCTCTCTTCATCAAGCTTTAAAACAAAAAGGGGACAAAAAGATCATATTGTCTTTGTGCATAGGCTATAGATTAATTAGATAAATGAATATCTAAATTTGTGCCTTGCCGTCTACGGTATTTTTTTAGAACTTAGAAAAAAGATGCTGCAGCCAATGAGCAGCCAGCGGGGGCTGGTTGCAGAACGACTGAACCTCCGCGGACAGTTTTTAATGTTTATCAGACAATAAATACTCAAGATTTTGCTTTAGTATAACTTCCGGGACAATTAGGGCCAGATTCGGGAGTCGGGACAACAGTTTAGATTTCAGGACTGTCCCGAATTTTTCGGGACGTCTGATCACCCTTCCTGAAAGAGCTGCATTACTTCATTAGCTTGAGTCTGACCTGCAGTGATTCGATTCGAATTTGGTGAGGTGTCAGTCAGCGAATCATCAGACTCTGGTCTTGTTCTTACAGTATTCAGAGTCTGAAGCCAAGAAAATATATTAAGTGTTGTTGTTAACTGTATTTGATTTTTAACCAAACCGAGCGTTGTGTACACTCATAACGCGTTTCACACACCTTCTCCGGCCACGTTGAGTTGTTGACACTTAACAGTGGGAAAAGTGACACATGCGCTGTTCACTTGTATAACTTAAGGGTGAATGGATAATGTAGTTTATGCTCTGGGTGGGATGAATTAGGAAGCTTGCATTGTGAAGGGCGCTCTGAAAATCGGCAGTGCAGGTAAAAGATTAAAACCTCTATTAAAACAGATGTCCAAATGAGCGTACCGGTACGCTAAAAGCACGTTCTGGGTGCACGGAGAGGTGGTGGTATGCTCAAGAGCTATATTTGGAAGTGGCGGTACTGAGAACCAGTGCGTACCAGCCCACTTAAAGCACTGGCAATGACTATACTTTGGAATTTTTTTGCAGTCCACTTAGAATTCAACATGGAAATCATTTTTGTTTTTTATTGACATTGATTGTTTTGAAATTCAAATGGTACTTACATGCCTGTGTTTTTATTTCTGTAATAAATATGGCTTTCAAGCCAACAGTTAATTTGGAGGATATTGATGGTTTATTGCAGGGATGTTGTTTACATGAGAAAATCTGTGTTACAAGTTAAATAAAAATTCCAATAAACAATCATATTTTGAATTTAAATAGTTTATTTGTCTTGAGTTTACATTAATTATTTACATTTTACATTTACATATGCAAAAAGTTTCAGTCTTTTAATTGCGATTAATTGCGATTAATCGCGATTAATTTTAAAAAATTGTGCGATTAATTAGTTAATTTTTTTTAATCGATTGACAGCACTAATATATATATATAGAAATATCTATAGATATAGAAATATCTCCAGGGCTTTATAATATCTCTAGGCGCTCGTGTTTTTCCGGGAAAAATCGGTACAGACTATCTTTCTCTTATAAATATAATAAAAATAAAGACTTTTTGGAGTTATGAAGGATGCAGTACTACTCTATAGGTACTCAAGATTAACAGGATATTGAGTGAAAACGAGCATTTCACCCCCCCTTTAATAATTTGGGTGGATAAAAAAAGTAACAAGATTTTATAAGGTATTAATTTGTCTAGCAATATTGTATGTTTTAAATACTACAATATTGCTAGATTAGTATCACATGACTAATTTAGAAATATTTGTGATATTGTCAACAAGTAGAACATTATAAAATATACTAAACATTAGTATTAATCAAATGTATGTATCATAATATTACGTATTAGTATTGTGCTCTCATCTAACTTGAAGAAGGGGCTATTTTACAGTACTTTTCAGTTCATAATATTTAATGCTACAACATCTACACACTGCAATCTTCCAATTTTTCTTAGCTCAATAAACAAAAGAACATCGTTGTGAAATTACATTTGAGAAAATGTCCAGGTGGCTCGTCTGTAAATGTCTTTTCAAATTGGTTGTGTTCTTGCCACGAATGAGCGCTCCGCATGCTTTACACTTTTTTTTGTTTTGTTCGTCGTCAAACGTGAAGTGAGCTGTGGACATTTTGTCGCTCTTTTAGACATCACCTCTTCAAATGCCGACTTCCCGGGAGCTCATTTAAAAACTGAAAACCTTCGCTTCACGTCTCAATAAGTCAGGCTCGGATTGGTTCTCTTCTCTCATGCAGTCTTGCCTGTTCCGTTTTGCCGGTTCTTTTGTTCATTCCTCGCATCTCTCCCGTCTGCTGATTTGATTTTCGTCACAGTCTATTTTCGTCTCGTCCTTTATTCGTTGATGATAATGTCAATCAATTTAGTCATAGTTTTAGTCTCCATCAGTGCCTTCTTTTTTAGTTTTTGTTTCGTTTTCGTCCGCAAAAATATATTCGTGACGAAAATAATGACGAAAATATTTAGTCAACAAAATTAACACTGCTCCAGACAGTAGCCGAATAACTGTGAATATTAAACTGCAAAATACTATTTAAATATTACTCTTGCGAAATTCTACACCTCTGTGGGTGACGGGCGCAGATGCGCGGGAGCTCGCTGTTTTGTAATCTCTGCCGTGTGTCACTATGTGAGGACATGAGCGCATAAACTCATATCATTAACACAGACACATAAAGATGTTCATGGCAACCCATTCAAATAAATGTTTGGTTTAACATGAGTAAATTGAGAATATATTATGCTACTGTTGTAGCCTACAGTAGATTTAGCTATGTCTCTATGTAGTAATAATAATACGTCTCTATTAATAATTATGCCTAGACGGTTGCTTGTTTTTTACTTGTTTTTTTGTAAAGAGATTATATGATTAATATATCATTTTTTATATTCCTAGACTTATTTGTTGCAGTTTTTTATACAGTTATATTGTAAAACTAAAATACCTTTTTTAGTTTGCAGTGTTAGATTTTTGGCTGCATTTGAAGTTCTTTTTCACTTAAGAAAATAAATAATACCGTCAAATTCATGTCAGATAATAAAAATACTGTAATGAATACAGTAGTTCACCATGTATTTGTTCATGTTTTATTAAGGGAACAGTCTGAAGCACACCATAAAATAATTCTAGCAATTTACACAGGCCTCCTTTGTTCACCCCCGGAGCCACGTGAGACACTTTTTTTTTTTTTTTTATCTTTATGGATTGGTGCATTTTATTTCACTTCTTTTGGACTGAAAGAATACAACACCCACTTTCTACACTGACTTTCTACGTAGACTCCGTTATAACAGTGATGTTTATACTGTTTATAGCAAATTCAGTCAGGTTTTATTGTTTTGTATTATTGTTTTAATAATACAATGGGTCACGATTTTTGAATATTTGATTAGTCGATTTAATGACCGATTATCGATTAGGCTGTGCGATTATTTTATAAAGATGTGAACTGTGCCTGAGCGCGTCTTACCCCCAAAGCTCGGTTCTGTTGACAGTGATCGTTCCATGCTGTGCTTGAACGTGGTTGGTTGGAAGAAGTGGACCAGAGCGCTTCAGTTTAATTAACGTGCAGTATGCATGCAGTGTGAGCAAATACTCCGTCTGCAGTGCGCATGCATAGCGTATTTTTTTTTAAGCACCCATGTTAACGGATTCCAGCATTCACACTGCACGTGGTTGCGGTCAGTCAGTGCGTTCCAGGAGCGGTGCGTCTGCAACAGTGTAGCGATCGTTTACGTACAGACTCTATTTTTGCTGTGCTGCATGTGCTGAATTAAAGTGACAGCGCATTGTTCGCGGTAAATATTTACATGGATTGACACTGAAATGCAATAATTTCACAATAAATGTATACTAATTAAAGCCAACACATGGGTTTTTTGGCTAGGTTTAAAACAAGAAAAAGAGCATCTTTAGATAAATGAGGCAACATAATATATGCACTTTTACGGATGCAGAAAAACAAAGTTAATTAAGACCCGTGGGATTGCTTGAGATAAAGATTTAAATGCAAAAGGCATGAGAATCGACTGTTTCTGTCAGTGGTTTTTTTAATCTTTTTTTTTTTTTTTCACATGATTTGAAATCTAAATAATGAACAAATGTTGTGATTGTGGACTAAACAGCTCCGCGATTCAGTAGCGGACTGCAAACGCGTCCTGTGTGAAAGCACAATGAGTCCGTGCTGCTTCTGCACCACATATGTTACACACACGGACTGCATACACACTGCAGACGGAGTATGTGTGAAACAGGACTTCACACCGGAGCAGAGAACTACTGATATGTGCAACATGATTATGTGAATGTTTCTGAGCAGCAAACGCAATAGATTTATGAAGTAATATGTTGTGAGAGGGTCTTCTGCGTCACCGCGTCCCAAACAACTCAAAATAATGAACCACAAAGTTAACAGAACGATGCACTCCACTGTGATGAGCGAGAAACTTCCTGTTTCCCACGTATTAAGTCATGATTATGAGCTAGATGCATTAAAATGATTTGTTATTTTTTGAAGGAATAAAATGTCAGGCTTCTGTCAATTTTAAGATAAAATACAAACAATAAAGGTTTTTACGCTCTTTAATCTGTAGTGAGATATTTGCCTCCTTTCATGTGGCATGTGAATCTGTGAAAAATATATTTTCCTTTTTAATATTTGCAGCATGAAATTATAACTAATAAATATTTGAGTGCATGTTGAAAAAAAAAAACAGAGCAATTTAATACAAACGAGTGTCTTGTGAAATAAATCAATTAGAGTAAAAAAAATTGTCAGGAAGCCAAATGCTGTTTTCTGTTTTAAACGTTAAGAATGACAAGTGCCACATACTTTTTTAATTATAATTTTTTTTGGTGTAGTATACACGTTTAATATATTCAATTTTACTTCATGCAGTGTAACATGATTTCATTGTTGTAATTATGACTTAATTCCTAAAATATTATGATGCTAATCTTTTTTTTTTAGAAGGTTAAACTGATCAAAAATGATCAACTCACGGTCTTGAGCAGAGAACGTGAAGTGCAGTATGAGCACAGGTCAGCGGGAGAAGGGAGACCACGGCAATAACTAGAACTGTGGACATGCTCTTTTTAAAAAATAGGTTATTGTTATAAATACAGGCATTTAAATTAATATTCAAATTAGTGCCTTCTTAATTAATCTTAATCTGTAAACTTAAAAAAAATGCTATGAATGGTCATACTCAATTTAAAAATAGAAATGTCATAGGCTCCTACAGCCTTGTGAGCCATGTATAATCGACGGACTGTTATGTTAATAAGTGCCGTCATTCAGTTATGTTATATTAATGTTTCAGCAATCATACAACCATCAATTGGCTTAGGTTAGGATAGACCTTTCTTTAATATATTAAACCGTTTGTTATCATACAGATTAAAAGCCTGAATAGTCTCTCTCCCTCTCTCTATTTATGGGGGTGGGTTTATGCTTGCGTGTGTACATGCATGGGAGGGGGGCGATTATCGACTACTAATCGAATAATACCCAACGATTATCGATTATTACTTTTGCTTGAAATGCACATCCCTATTATTATTATTATTATTATTAAAATATATATATTTTTTTTATTATTATAAAAACATCTAAATTCAATCTAATAGAGTAGTAAAATTACATAATTACTGATATTTCTCACATTTTTCTTTTTATTATTTATTTATTTATTTGGTGTAAAGCTACAAGTGGGATTTTTTTTTTTTTAGTTTCTGTGTTTAGTTAACAACATGTTTATAAATTATTTTCATTTCAATTAAAATGGTGTAAACATCTGTATACAAAAATGATCTGCAAATGTGAAAATAAAATGAATCTGGCGCCTGTTGCTTTCTCAAGTGGATTTTATTGTAAGCAATTTAAACTGTGTAGCAGCACATGAAATATTTTTGCAGACTTTTGTTATCACACCAATAGGGATGCATGATGTACCATGATACAATATATCTGTGGTCGATATATTACTGACCAGTAGTTGGGAAAAATGAAATTATTATTATTTTTTTTCATGAGTGGAATTTCCTGGATTATACGTTTTGCTATATTTGTGTTCAGCAGAGAATTAGTCTCTAAGTACTTGCAGCTTTTCTCTTTCGGGATGATCTCAATCACATGTGCAACATGTGTGACCATGAGTACAGTATGTGTAGTAGCCAAGTTATTATGTTGTTTCACTCTTTGGGGATTATTTCAGCATCTTTGCGCCATGTTATGCTATTTTTTTGCACTCATTTAAATCATGATAATCTGCCGTAAGTAAAGAAATGGCATTTGAAGTACTCCATTTATGGGTCAGTCCATCTTAAAGTGGTTTAGTAGAGGTTACTTGTCCATTATTGTCAACCAATTTGAGTCTGATGAAAGAAAAAAAAACTATATTTTTTATATATTTTGAGTAGAAAATAATATTTTCATTCATTTGTTTACACATTTCTTTTTAAATTGCCAGTTGACTTTTTACAGGTTGTTTGTTCCAACTGCTTTGTTTCAACCGAATTTTCACTTATTGTCATTAATGCTTGTGAAAGGCAACCACAAAAAATAATTATGTTGGAATGGTGTGTTACAGTTTGAAGTGGAATACAGCAAATTCTACAATAAGGGTCAAACTGTTTTGCTCCCAGTGACACCTTTTAGCAAGCAGTTTCAAGAATTATTTAGTGTATTCACTCCCACATTTAAATGTGGCTAATTGAATATTTGACATCTGGGATCACAGAATGAAACGGTGACACCTAACCTCATTAACTCAAGTCAAATAAATAATCTACCATATGCATTTGCACATGGCTTAATGTGAATATTTAAATGTGACAGACATACAGTGACATCAGATTGTTTGAAACGCATATGCAATGACATCATTATACAACAATCAGTGCAAAGGAAGGGCTGCAATTGTTTATTAAAATAAACTATCTGCATGAAATTACTGAAACGGCACAAAGCAAGACCATCCTTGCATATGTCATGCATGCTATATCATATACACTGATATATTTCTATTTTCTTTTTCTGGACAGACGCTGCTGCACCACTTTCTCCCTAACTTTTTTTTTTTTTTTTTTTATTTAATATTTGTTTTTTTTTGTTTTTTTACTTATTCCTACACTGTTGCTCCAAACTCAACAGTCAATGTTTGTTGGAGAGGAAACGTGCAAATTTAGAAAGACCATTTCAGAGCAACAATGAGCACATCAAAACCCAGTGGACTCAAAGCGCCCAGCAAAATTGGCAAACAGGCCAATGCTGGGGTCACAAAGACCTCTCCCTCTGTAGGTAAGACCCATCTCTTTTTATGTATATATTAGGGCTGTCAAATGATTAAATTTTTTATCAAATTAATCAGAATTTTCAGTGGATTAATCAGGAATAATCACTATTTGCAATTACACCTGAATCCTAACCATTTTTTTTCTGAAATGTATACCAAAAGATAAATAACAGGACACAGATACATAATTTTCATGTATTGATTCATCAATATGTGGTTCTTTTTTTCTGAATTTCAAAAGTTTGACATTTACTTAGAACAAATTTACCTGAGCACTATATCAAACCATGCCATTTAACTACAGATTTTTAGGTGAACCAGTGGTTAAATATAGCCACATATCTATGAAATTATGCATAGAGAAACTTGAAAGAATGAACTCAGAATCACAACCATGCGCCACCATCACATAAGTAGCACTCTGGGCACTCTTGTTTTTGGGAGGTGTTCATTTGCTCTGCCACAATACTTTAGGATCGATATTTTCACGTTCTGAAGGCTTCAAGTGCCAGTAAAACCAAGTAAAAATGCATATGCTTTTCCAAACAGCTGTAATTTTCGCTGCATTGCATGTAGGCGTTCTGCGCATGCGCAGTGTGAAACACAGGACGTTATAACAGGAAGAAGCTCCAGCGTATCAACTACCAAAGTCGTCTCTGTTTATCGAGCTTGGCATGAATGCATTTGACAGTAACTGGGGTAAAACCTTAAGCTTCTTCGGTGTTTTCGTCACGGCGCTCGCCGCTGTTTTTTACTATCTTGAGAATTCAGAGATCGACGAGACTTTCCTGACCTGAATAATTTGTCACACTGCGCATGCGTGAAATGCGTAAAAAAATTTGATGTAATTAACAACAAACAACTAATTAATGTCGTTAACGCGTTATTGTTGACAGCCCTTATTAAAGATATATATATATATATATATATATATATATATATATATATATATATATATATATATATATCTTTAATAATATTGTTTTTTATGTAGCTCTGTCAAATTTTTATAAATTTTTTTATATACATTTTGGCCTTTTCCGTACTGTGGAAATCAGTGGGAACCAGCAAATGTTTGGTTACCAACATTCATCAAAATATCTTATGTTCCATAGAAGCAAGAATCTGTCAAATTTTTGGGGTGAACTAACCCTTTAAGGTTCATTTTACTATCTTGTGTAATTTTCAAATCTAAAAATTATTGTAAAAATTTCTAAGACCAGACTTTTTGGCTAAAACAGACCCATCGCGGTAAGGAAATCAGGTCAAAAATAAAAGCAGCCTATGTTATTTTAAGTTTTAAATTCTATTATAAATTAATAATGACAGTTTGTATATCAAATACAGAATCAGTACGTGCGTTGTGGTAGTTGGAATTTTGAACAGTCTATTTCTTTCCTTCCTTTGGAACAGGTGCTGCTAAACCAACACAAGGTGACAAATCCTCAGCTGAAGCCCAAGATGCAGGAGAGCAGTTCAAGGTCGGGGATCGTGTCTGGGTTAATGGCAATAAGCCAGGCGTCATTCAGTTTTTAGGAGATACCCAGTTTGCCCCGGGCCAGTGGGCCGGAATTGTACTTGACGAGCCAATTGGGAAAAACGATGGTTCAGTGTCAGGTGTGCGCTATTTTCAGTGTGAACCGTTGAAGGGTATTTTCACACGGCCATCCAAGCTTTCAAGCACAGAAGGTGAGCCAGACGGCACAACGACGGCTCCTCCGTCCCGTGCTGCATCACCCACACCCTCCACTACATCAGTGTCTGCTTCGACCAAGAAACCAGCTTCACCCACTAAAACTGCTCCACCAGCCTCAGACTTGGTGCGGTCAAAGAGCGAGTCAGTGTCCAATCTGTCAGAGACTGGCTCGGTCAAGAAAGGTGATCGGGAGCTGAAGATCAACGATCGAGTGCTGGTGAGAGTGTTGTGATACATATAGTGATGAGCATTATTGTGTGTCAAGTTAGGATAATTAAAGAATTTATGATTGTCATTTAAAGCAGTGGTTCTCAATTCTAGTCCTGCTCTGCACATTTTGTCTATCTCTCTTTTCTGACACACTCTGTTCAGTACATGGAACTCTCTTCTTAAAGCTGATGATCAGAATCAGGTGTTAAAAAGGGAGATTTAAATAATGTGCTGGGGGTCCCAAGTTCACAAGTTTTACAAGTTCCTTTGTACTCATTATTTATGCGTGTTTTATGATTAATTTAGTGATTGCAGTCCGTTTCTATGAAGCCTATACAGTATTTATAATGCATTGAAGACATTTTTTAGGCATTATAATGCATTTATAATTCCATACAAAAGTGTTTGTTGTATCATCTGAATAATAAGGTCATATAACATTGCAAGCTACAGTACAAATATTTCTCTTGCATTTGTGTTTCCTCAAGCTTTTAAACTACCGGTCAAAAGATTGTAATTTGGAAAGAAGTTTCTTTTTTTTTTTTTTTTTTTAAACATATTTTGTGCACACCAAAGGTCCACTTATTTATCAATAAATACAAAGCAGTAATAATGTGAAATATTACAATGATTTAATAAAAGATTTTAAGTTTTCTTGATATTATATATTTTTAAAATGTAATTATTCACGTGAAGCTGAATTTTCAATCCTGGCTTCATTAATCCAGTCTTCATTTTCACATGATCCTACAGAAATCATGCTAATGTTTAAAATAATATATATATATATATATATATATATATATATATTTTTATATATATATATATATATATATATAAACATTAAGTTATTCTAAAGTGACAGTAAAGAAATTTTTAACTTTTGAAAATTTATTTCAAATAAATGGTTCTTTTGAACTTTCTTTTCATCAAAGAATCCTGATAAAAGTATATTTTCCAAAAATATATATGCAGTTGTTTTCAATATTAATACCAAATCTTCATATTAGAATGTTTTCTAAAGGATCATGTGACACTGAAGCATAAGAGAAGTCGTTTTTATTAAAAATCGTTTAAAAAAATCTTTGATCGGTAGTGTAAAAGCTTAAAGATTTGCCATGTTAAAACCTAGAAAGTTTGAATATTTGAAACCGAAGCATTCAAGACAAATATTTGTATTGTAACGTTTAGTGTTATCTAGTTCTTGTGAAAAGTGAACCCAAGTGCGAACACTATTGTGTGAAATATTGTGTGAAGTGTGAAATAACAATTTCACCTAGCAGCAGAGTCTGTTGGTTTTTGTGTCTCAATTTCTCAGCAGTAGCAATATGAGAAGCCTCGTATGAATTGGAATCTGAGAGTTCAAATTGCAATATATGATAAAATAATCATAATATTTTTTTTGGAAAAGTTATGCAGCTGTATGATATAATTGTAAAATAAAAACAATCAAAATAACATATATTTTATGTTTACTTGCTTCACATGTTATGTATGCATTTTAAAGCCTGAATATTGCATTCTAATAAAAAAAGTGATGATGAGCCTCTTAATATCAATCAGAATAAACAAGCTATTAAACTGTAAACTCTGTCTCGAGGAACATTGTAACAGTGAATTATCAGGCTGTTACAATGAAGCTGCTATATTCCACAGTGTATCAGAATGCATGTTAAGTCCTTTGTTTCATTTACATATTTTAGGTTGCTGGCACAAAAGCTGGTGTAGTGCGTTTCTTAGGCGAAACCGATTTTGCCAAGGGTGAGTGGTGTGGAGTTGAGCTGGATGAGCCCTTGGGAAAGAACGATGGTGCTGTGGCTGGAACCAGGTACTGTGGCCTGATCTTACATTTACCCTTTATACACAAAAATAGTTTATAATTAATTGAATTGTGTATCATCAGGTATTTCCAGTGTCAGCCCAAGTACGGTCTGTTTGCACCAGTGCACAAGGTGACCCGTATAGGTTTTCCCTCCACTACTCCTGCCAAGGCAAAGACCACTGTGCGGAAGACAGCGGCCACACCATCAGGACTGAAACGCAGCCCCAGTGCCTCCTCCATTAGCTCCATGAGCTCTGTGGCCTCATCTGCTAGTTGCAAGCCAAGCCGAACAGGATTGGTGAGTTACATTCCTCCTCATATGCATACATGTCTTTGGTTATATAACATTGGCATGCTTAGCTGGGCCTAAATATGTCATTTCTGGAATATTAGCAGCACCAAAATGCAACTGCAATCAATTCCCAGAATGTGTTTTTCCATCAGCTATTTTTTGGCAAACTTTAGTTTTTGGCAAACTGAAGCGATTGACTGAGCCATTTGACAAGCCAGGTCTCAAACAAATAGGGCAATATTTTGATAGCGGAGTCACGTGAACAAATTCACCGATCTGCTGCACTGTTTTAGTGTGCAGCATTTCAGGGAAACCAACTTATAAATAGGTTTGCTAGGCAAATGTCTGTTTTCTACTCAAATAAGGCTTGTTAAATCATTTTGAAATTGCCTATTTTGAGTGGTCACTTTAAATGCAGATAAGCTGCTTCTCCCTGAAACCTTTTCCAGAAAAGGGTTGTGCCTTTACAGCTCATAACTCAGATACTCTGCCAAAAAAAAAAATCACGTGTTTGGTTTTGATTATCATGTCATCTGCTTTTCAATGCTCTAGCATGAAGATAAACATGGCGGATAGTGTGCAGCTCACTCAGGACGGGTCTCTACTAAAACAGCAGTGTCCGTCAACAGTTGTGGGTGGGGCATAACATTTGATGTATTCTGCCAACGGATTGTTCTGAGACACTGTTTGATTAATCGGAATTAAAAAAAAAAAAAAAAAAAGAGCGGGTGGATTTTTATCATTACAGGGTGGTTGTGTGGACACAATGCCAACACACATTTATGCTCAAACAACATGTAAAATGAATTTTGCATTATAGGTGCCCTTTAAATTGCAGCCTTTTACCATTTGTAATCTAAGCCATCTCACGATTCACAAATTGTTCAGTTGTTATGATAAAAATGCACCGAATGTGTTAGGTCTGATAGCAGGATCAAATTTTCCAGCATTCTGCCTTCAGTCTATCTAAACATAAGGTTCTTCTGCAGTTGTATGGAATCAAAGCCCAGTGCAAATGCAGCTTTATTGGTAAAAAAATGGTGTGAACACCTGCTTACTTCATAAGTCATGAAGTCATAAGGTCATATCTGAAAACTATATCTGAGTAAATATTATATTAAACCGGCAATACATTATCTGTAATTTTAAAGATCCTGAACGAATTTCTCTCTGAAGTTGACAGAGACATCTACAAGGTATGCGAGGAAGATCTCTGGCACTACAGCACTTCAGGAAGCCCTGAAGGAGAAACAGCAACACATTGAGCAACTCCTTGCCGAGCGTGACCTGGAGAGAGCTGAGGTTGCCAAGGCAACCAGTCATGTGGGCGAAGTGGAGCAGGAGCTTACGTTACTGAGAGAAGGCCAGGAGCAGGTTAGACCCAGCTGTGTCTTCTCTTAAATGTTGATTATTTATTTTTATCAAGGAAGGAATAATTGATAACAGGCCATTGAATTATAGAAAAATAATGCGTGGTAATGCCTCAACACAAACCTTTTTTTTTTTTTTTTCTCTCTATAATTTTCTATTCTAAACTGTCTTCTATACTAGTTTATTACACAGTATCTCAATGCTCCATTGCGTTTTCTAAACCATTATTTAGAATTTTGCTATTTTTAACTTGTAACACAGGATGCAGAAGGCTGCAAGGCAGCAAAATGCTCTAGAAATATAATGTGGTCAATACCTCAGTTAAACTACTTTTAGCCCTTTTAGTCTCTTCTCCTTCACAATTTTACATTTAATTCAATGTTTTACATGTGAAATGTACTAGTAGTACAAATTATTTCTACACCAAAGTTTTTTTTTTTCAATGCTGAAAATAATTAGCAGCTAAAAGGCTTATTCACACCAGGAAGAATATCATGCGCGATTATCGCTGATGTTTAACGCCTCATGACTAAACAAAGGGCGCCAATGTGAGTGTTCCCACTGACGTGCAAAACAGGAGATGTAAAAGTAATTTTTTTCAATCGCCTCTGCTCATTTTGTTGGTTTGTCGCGCCTCATTAAAAACTGTCTGACAAATGAGATTGGCACTTTTTTCAAATTCCTGGAGCTGCTGAAGTTACAGTAAAACACGACTTGGTGGTGCACAAGCACAAAACGGTCTTTGCCGAGCACACTTGATGCCTAACGATGAAGAGGAATTTAGTAGAACAAGAAGATGCATCGAGGCAAGATGAATGTAGCACTGCTGGTCTCATTGGTGTTTAAACACAAGGGGCATAATGACAAATGCAACAGCGAAATCTCGATAAGAGGGAGTTATGGAGAAGATTTCAGATCAAATAGGATTTGATACTGGAGTATTTCTGTTATTCCTTAAGCGCCATCTAATGTCATGGAGTGAATTTGCAGGTTCACTCAGCTTACCGTCATCGAAAATCACATGGGTATGAACACAAAATCTGCATCGAAAACCTTTGATAAGTGCATGCAATAATCGTCCCTGTGTGTACAAGGCTTAAGACTGGAGTACAATACACGACTTGTAAAATCTGAACCGATTTTAAAACCTGCACCTTGTTTCGGAGGAGATGCATGACAGATGAAAAGATGAAGTGTGTTCTAAAATCAGCCCAAAATATATTACATGTTTGATATCTTCCAGCAGGATGTATATTACTGTGACCATCATAGACGGTGCAATTTTCTATGAAATCGGTCAACACAAATCTGCAGACTGGCTCTGACTTTTGGCAGCTAAAATCAGCTTCACCAGACTCATAAGCTGGGCAAAAATTGTATAGTGTATTCCAGCCTTTAGTTGTCTGAACGTCTAAAAGTTCATCAGATGCTGACGATTCCGAGTAGTTTTCTGGATGCAATTCCGAAATTAGTTGTAGCCATATGTGTTTTAAGCTATAGATATTTTTGAATGTGTAACAGAACAGTAGGCAAGTTTTGGGACTACTTCATTTATGTTAGTAAGGTTACCATTTTTCAGATGATTACGACGATGTTTCCATTTAATTAATTTAAATAACCAAGATAATTAGCAAGGCATAACCATAACAAAACAATTGCTTATAGATTTGTTTCGGAATATAACATGAGACTAATTCATGAGTGGTGGTTTTTTTTCTTGGATCATTTGCACAGATCTTGCACACAGTATTCATGTTTTTAAGCAGACTTTAATGCACAGTTTAGAATGTTAGGTTGAACTGCATTTGCTAAAGTTTACACTGTGGAATGAAATGTTTATTAGATATTCAAATACTGATTTTAATTATATAAATGCACATTTGTGAAATGCTGTCAGCATATACAGTATTATAGCCTTTATAAGCTAATGAAGAGGAAGAATGCCGTCAGTCCTCAGACTCTTAGAGGTTCTAATAAAAGCCATTCTTCCGCTTGTTACTTCTACTTAATACTTTCTGTTTCAGAAGTAGATCTATGACCGCAGTGTGTTGCCTTAATGTATTTGCATTTGATTTATTACAGAATCTACTAATACTACAGTTATGGCATGTACATAATGATTTAACTTTATCTCTAGATATTTCTCTGGGTTTTTACCCTGGGTCACCTATTTATTTAAAAGGGGTAACAAGGGTATGTTTGTGACAGTAAGGCCCAGTCCCAATTTTATTTTATACCCCTCCACCTACCCCTAATTACCATTCTATAAAATGCTTACTGACACACACACACACTCACATATATTTGAGATTGCACAGCTCACACATCCAGGAGCAAAGAAACTTGTCAACGCTGCCCCATGACTTCTATTAATTAGTTTAAATACTGAATAACTACATTATATTTTCTAGCAATGAGAGGATATAACCACTGTTTTTTAAGTAAACTCACTCATTGTAAAGAGAGACTCTCAGATCACGCAACTTTTATCTCTTGATCTCTCTGATTAGCCATATTTGAGAAAAAGGTTTAGCGATTTCTCAAATATTTAAAATCTTCATTAATACATTTGTGTCTTTTTGTTCACTCGGGCAGCCATGTTGCTGCTGTAGCCGGTTTATGCTGAAAATTCTCATACCCCTTCGTTTGAAGTGTTGTCCCGAAAAAATGTAAATTAATGTAAATCTTGCCTTTCCCTACCCCTCCAACCAAAAGGATTGAGATGCCCCTACCCCTTCACATGAAGACGCACAACATAGGTATAAGGGGTAGACATGGGACTAAGAGTCTGACTGCTATAAAGAAAAGAATCAGTAATGAAGGGATATCCTCATATAAATACAGTTTTGAAGCCAGTTATATATATAAAAATATATATAAAAAAATATATATAAAAATAGTTTATATTAGTGCTGGGCAACGGTTAAATCTTTTACTCTCAATTAATAATGATTGTCTGCTATTTAATCGCATTATGCACAAAACTAATAATGCATTCAAAAGTAGTGTATTGTGCACTTTTTTCGTTTAAAAGTACTGATATATGTGCAAAAGTGCAATAACATTTGGTTTGCAAATACTTTAAACAAATAAGGTGCTTTTTTATTACAGCAGTATTCCTTTTACATAGTAGCTGTTAAATTATTTATTGTAAATCTTAGCTTATAACATTAATGTAATATAAAAAAAAGCTATTTGTCACTGCCAGGACATTAATGTTTTTATAGAATATATATAGAAAAACAAGTTATGCTCTGACAGCAGAGCCTCGATCATAACATTACAACAGGCTTCTTTTGAGTAGAGACCTGCACAATCGCAGCACAGCGGAGTGCGGCATAGGGTAACACTTGATGTGTGGGTAGAGACTTGTGTGTGAGGGTTGCAGGATAATAATTAGGGTGTGCTCACACTAGGCTATCTTAACCCCCAAAGCCTGGTTCATTTGACTAGTGTGGTTGTTCCGTTAGCAGTCCTTGGCTCGGTTGGAAGAGGTGGGCAAGAGCACGGTTCAGTTAAATATAGATCAGTGAGTGTGAGCGCTAACCACGCCGGAGTGCAGATCTTCTGATACATGCTGCATGATTACGTGAATATTTGAGTGGCAATCGTGATATCAGAAACTTCCTATTTCCCATTTATGAAGTCGTGATAATGAGCTCGTTGCATTCTTTTCTGTTAAAAATAACAGTGGACTGTGGTTTGTGAATGCTGATGCTTAGCCTAAATAATTTGATCGGGAGCATCCCCTCCTGTGAACCATGAGTTGTTTATATGTGTATTCAGAGCCAGTGAGTGACGGTCTTTCATAATAATAATAATAAAAAAACTGTGTTAAAGCGTGATAAAATAATTACCTGCATTAATCAATTAATGTGTTAACGCCATAAATAACTTGTCAAATTGCCCAGCAACTTTTTTGCATATGTTGAAAGATTCAGATCATCAAACAAAGTGTAGTATTACACAGAGATAATGCGATTAAACACAAAATACAGTTTTTAAATGATGATTTCATTTAATAAGGGAAACAAAGCTGTCCAAACCTACCTTACCATACGTGAAAAATTTACTATTGTCCCCTCCTGTTAAATCATGAAAGAACTGTGATTAACCACTTTATTTTAGAAAGTGGAGTTATTTCATGAGCCACACCCAAGCCTGATTACTGCCAGACCTGTTGAATCAAGAAATCACTTAAACAGAATCTGTCTAACAAAGCTGCAATCTAAAGAAATAAATAAAAAAAACGGATGAGAAACAAAATAGTTGACCTGTATCGGTCTGGAAAGGGTTATAAAGCCATTTCCAAGGCATTGGGACTCCATGGAACCATAGTCGAAGACAATATTCAATTGGAACAGTGGTGAATCGTCCAAGGAGTGGCAGGCCTACCAAAATTACTCCAAGAGTGCATCCAGGATGTCATAAAAGAACCTAGAACAACATCTAAAGAATTGCAGGCCTCACTAGCCTCAATTAAGGTCAGTGTTCATGATTCAACAATAAGAAAGACACTGGGCAAAAACGGCATCCAAGGGAGAGTTCGAAGGCAAAAATCACTGCTGACCAAAAAGAACACAAAGGCTCATCTTACATTTGCCAGAAAATATCTTGATTATCCCCAAGACTTTTGGTCAAATGTTCTGTGGACTGATGAGACAAAAGTTAAACTTTTTGGAAGGTGTGTGTCCCATTACATCTGGTGTAAAACTAACACAGCATCTCATAAAAAGAACATCATACCAACAGTCAAACATGGTGGTGGTAGTGTGATGGTCTGAGGCTGCTTTGCAGCTTTAGAACCGTGGTGACTTGCCATAATTGATGGAACCATGAATTCTACATCCTATCAGAAAACCCTGAAGGAGAATGTCCTGCCATAAGTTTGTGTCCTCAAGCTCACTTGTGTTCAATCAAACAATCAAAAGTCCGGAGATGCTGTGACATGACTTTAAACAGTCCATTCATGCTCAAAAACCCTCCAATGTGGCTGAATTAAAACTATTCTGCAAAGAGTGTGCCAAAATTCCTTCACAGCGATGTGCAAGATTTATTGGCAGATATCGCAAATGTTTAATTGCAGTTGTTGCTGCCAAGGGAGGCACAACCAGTTATTAGATTTACAGGGACAATAACTTTTTCACATAGTGTCAGGCATGTTTGGATAGCTTTTTTCCCCTTAATAAATAAAATCATTATTTAAAAACTGCATTTTGTATTTACTTGGGTTATCTTTGTGTAATATTGAAATTCATTTGAAAATCTGAATCATTTAAGTGACAAACATGCAAAAAAAAAATAATAATAATAATTGTGCAAAAATATTTTCACAGCACTATATATAAAATATGATATAAATAATTAATGCAAGTTATAAGTTTAGATTAGTTAAATGTAATGTAAATGTTTTGAATCGTTTCTGTAGTATGTATTGGAGGTTGATGCCAAAATGGACCAGCTGCGAGCGCTTGTGGAGGCTGCAGACAGAGAGAAGGTGGAACTACTCAACCAGCTGGAAGAGGAGAAGAGGTGTAGTATTAATGAATCAATTTAAGATTTCTTCATATTAAAGACTCCATGAAATCAGTTAGAATTTTGTGGCTTTTCATGACTTTTATAAATGTATTTGCATATAAATAACCTTAGAGCTAGTAGACACAGTATTCATTGATAATGAATATTAATATTGTTGATTAAGGGGCATGTGAAGAGTTCAGATGCAAAAGCCTATAACTGCCACCTGAAATGTACTCGGGCTAATATGTTTATGTTCAGTTATTTCACTTTCATGGCCGTTAAAAGAATCCATTCATTGCCATTAAAGTGAAATTACTATACCCACACCTAGGAGCCTGAGAAAAATGCTAATTTCAGCTGAAAACTTTTGATGGCACTTAGAGGCTTTTGCATTTTTATTCAATAATATTCATATAATGAGAATAGGCTTTACCCAGAAATTAAAATGCTGACTTAATATATGTACCATACTGCCAATCCAAACTTGTATGACTTTCTTCATCTGACAAACTCAAAAGATGATATTTTGAAGATTGCTGGTAACCAGCTTTGGTGACCTTTTACTCCGATTATTAAATGGCTCTGTGGAATACTTGATTCTGATTGGACAGTCGTGACATTCCAAGGTATGTTATCCCTTGATAACAACCGGTAAAAGCTGATAACACGGGCTCATCCGGGTAACACCAGTCAGCACTGTACTCTTGCTTGAATTTGATTTCTTAGTGGAAGCTTTGCATTTGTTTAGCTATTAAAATATTAAAACTCGAAAAAAAACTTTGTTGCTTGCTGAAACTGCTGTCTTCACGAAATCTTTGCGTTCAAATATTTAAACTCAAATCAATATTTTGCGTATTTACTTAGGTGGCAAGTAGCCAATGTATTAAACGGGATAATGTACATCCAGCCAGTTGTTATCTCAGAATAAAATGAAATGAAATCGCAAAATGAAAATAAAAACTGACAATGATAAACAATTATTGTCCCAAACAGGAAGGTGGAGGACCTGCAGTTTCGGGTGGAGGAAGCTTGCATTACCAAAGGAGATTTGGAGGTATTTGAAAGTTTTTGCTCTGATGTAACATTCAGACACACAGCTGTGGTCACACTAGACTTTGATTCATTCACTGAATTTACATGACAAGATGCGTGACCGATAGACGTCCTAAATACCACAGTGCTGTGGGAAAGCTGAGTAGATGGTATGTTTTTCACATTTTCAGTGTTATCCATATCTGTTATTTACATGTTGCTTGTTTAAAACAGAAGCCCTAAGGCAGGAGTCTCCGACCCTGCTCCTGGAGACCCACTGCTCTGCAGAATTCAGCTCCTACCCCAGTAAGACACACCTGAACCAGATAATCAAGGTGTTCAGAATTACTTCATAATTACAGGCAGGTGTGTTGGAGTAGGGGTGGAGCTGGAGTCTGGAGGATGGGTGCTGTCCTGCAGCAGGGTTGGAGATTAGGGGTAATTAACAGTACAGGGCATATGGATGATCACACAGAAGGGTATATGGATGATCACTTTCATTTGGAATTTGCCCAGTGAACCATTTTGTATAAAAACACGTACTGTTACACCCCTATTGGAGATCCCTGCTTTAAGTGGTATCATATCTATATTTACTACTCTCTAATTTAAATTTCAAGCCAAATAATGATGAATCCAGTTTTACCAGTATTATTTTATTTAGACTGGACTGCCAGTTTTTTGTTGACATAACAATGACGTTTCTCTATGTACCCATTCAGCAGACATTGAATCATATGCATTTTCAAATATTGTACATATGTCTTGGTCACACCACTTTGAGTTCAATATATTTGTATGAATCATCTGCATAATAAGATTTTAAAGAGCTGTAATGTGTTTATTAGTTTATATTTTCTGGTTTTGTTTTCTCTTGCCCTATTCATGAATCAAGTACTCTTGATAGGTTCACTGATTGTTTCCAGCCTTCATTATTGCACATTTGAGTTGTTTTTATGTCTTGAGACCTACTTATTAAAATAAATAACTTGTAGGTTATTTTCATGCATGAAACTGTCGGCTAATGATTTTAGATGGTAAAACATGCAAATCATCTAGACAATGAATTCTTGTGGAGATGCTTTACATACTTGATCAGTTGTAGCTATACGAAGTAAAATTGTTTTAAAATAAAAAGGTCATTTGATTTACAAGTGAATTTCCATGGAAAATGGGTACTATATTATCAACTTTCAAAGTTATTAACATAACTTTTTATTATTATTCCTCTCCTTTTTGTTGAGGTCAAAGTACCGTTTTTGTTACTGTTCCTAACCATTATAATTCTGCATGGCGTTTGGCAATGTCTGGCGTTTTATTTGTTTGTTTGGCCATCATCAGCATGTCTATAAGCATTGACCAATACTCTTGCATTACATCCTCACATTTTCCTCAGTTGTGGCATTGATTTGACTTGCATTCATCACAACATCTTCCTGCTCCTGTTTTTCTGCGATACATTTCCACAACTGTCCTCCTCACCCCTCGTCTTTCTGCATCAGGCTGGCATGTGATGGTGGCACTGGTTTTGTTTCTTCCTCTCCTCTTTCTGTACTAACAGACGCAGACGCAGTTGGAGCATGCCCTTCTTAAGGAGCTTGAACAGAGTCTTCTCTTTGAAAAGACCAAAGCTGACAAACTTCAGAGGGAGTTAGAAGACTCTAGGGTAATGGATCTTCACCTGGGCTACGGGTCAAGGGTCACTGAAGATATGCTACAATGAATCAACATTTTTTTCTATTTCAGGGCATCAGTGAGGGAACTTCAATGCATGATGTTCAATTATTCTAATTAATAACTAATTTTAGGAATGATTACTAACACACACTAAATATCTAATTGCTGTAATAATATTGTGGTGAATTAATATACATAAGTATGGAGAATGGAAATTTGTTTTGTACCAGGTTCCTTCAGTCATAGAGAACCTGAAAACATCAAGTGATTGATTAAAGGTCCTGTGGGAATCTCTACAAACTTTTTTTTTTACAGTCGAAACCAGATTTACATACACTTCAGAAAAAAACATCTTTTCAAATCTTTTATTTCTTTGCTGTCATACATTAAATCAGAGTAAACTTTTTCTGTTTTAGATCAATAAATATTAACATATCTTTTGCATTTGTTAAATGTCAGAATTGAGCGAGGGAGAATTTTTTTTTTTTTATCACTTTCATTAAAGTCAGAAGTATACATACACTTCCTTAGTGTTTGGTAGAATTGCCCCGAAACTGTTTCACTTTGGCCAGACATTTTGGTTATCTTTCCACAAGCTTTCTACAATAGTTTGCTGGAATTTTGGCCCACTCCTCTTGACAGAACTGGTGTAACTGGGTCAGTTTTGTAGGCCTTCTTGCTTGCACTCGCCTTTTCAGTTCCGGCCAGAAATTTTCTATGGAATTGAGATCAGGGCTTTGTGATGGCCACTTCAATACCTTGACTTTGTTGTCCTTAAGTCACTTTGTAACTAATTTGGAGGTATGCTCGGGGTCATTGTCCATTTGGAAGATCCATTTGCGCCCAAGCTTTAACTTCCTGGCTGATGTCTTCAGATGTTGCTTCAATATATCCACAAAATGTTCTTTTCTCATGATGCCATGTAATTTGTGAAGTGCAAAGCAGCCCCACAACATTATACTACCAACCCATGCTTCACGGTTGGGATGGTGTTCTGAGGCTTCAAAGGTTCACCCTTTTTCCTCCAAATATACCGTTTATCAGTATGGCCGAACAGTTCGATATATATATATTTTTTTATTTATTTTTTTCTTTCTCATCAGACCACAGGACATGTCTCCATGTCTCATTTTACTGTGGATAATGACACGGTCTTACCAGTTTCAGCTAGCATCTTTACAAGGTCTTTTGCTGGTGTCCTGGGGTTGATTCGCACAGTTCGCACCATAAATGTTCCTCTCTGGGACTCAGAATCCGTCTCCTTCCTGAGTGGTATGATGGTTATACATTCCCATGTGTTTTATACTTGCGTATTATTGTCTGAACAGATGAACGTGGGACCTGGGATGAGCCACAGGTCCACAATTCTTTACCTGATGTCATGGTTGATTTCTCTTGATTTTGCCATGATGTCAAAGAAAGAGGCTCTGCGTTTCAGCTGTGCCTTTATATGCATCCATAGGTGTGCTACCAATTAACTCAAATAGAATCAATTAACCTATCAGAAGCTACTTAAGCTCAGAATGGAATCATCTGGAGTTTTCTTTTTGTTTAAAGACACATTAAACTTAATGTATGTATGTATACTTCTGACTTTGATGAAAGTGATAAAAAATTCTGACATTTTAACAAATGCAAAAAATATGTTCATATTTATTGATCTAAAGCAGAAAAGGTTTACTATGATTTAATGTAAAGAAATTAAAGTTTTTGTGTTTTTTTCTGAAGAGCATGTAAATATCTGGTTTCCACTGTATATATTTTATATACAGAGTGCACTGGTTGGTTCTGGTTTTTTGTTTTTCCATATATTTTTCCCATAGGTATTTTAAAAAAAAACTTTTCGTTAAAGCATTTTAAGCCATGAACCAAACCACCAGCTATAAAGCAAATTACTACAACTTTTATTAGAAGCACAAAATTATTTACAGGGTTCGTACAAGGTGCATAAAGTGCTTGAAGTACTTGAATTTGACTTTTTGAAATGTAAGTCCTGTAAACGGCCATATTTTGGAGAAGGAACATGAAAAGTACTTGAATTTTTAAAGGGCCAGTATATATGAAATAAGTGTTTTGTTTTTCTCTATAAAACCATATTTTTATGCTAAATTTAAGATGCAGCGCAAAATTACTCGAGGTGAAAAGCAGTCTCGCGATATTAGTATAAGTTGTGTTTGTGGTAAAACTTTTGATAGTGCTTGCATTATGTTGTTCGGCCTTTTATTGCATGTGCTGTTCATTTGGGTTTATAATTATATGTATTATATTTATAATGCATTATAATACATAATATAATTAATGTTATGTTCATAGTTTGTGTTGGCATATTACATTATGTAAGCCTATTTTATCAGGGTTGTTCAATAAAATTGTATTACTAAAAAATATCAGATGACTCAACTGTCAAAATAATCAAGTATCTGTATATCTCATGAGCTAAGTGTAGTGTCACACCCTAATGTTGATAAGCGGTGATATAGCTCATTGTTTCCCAAGTGCATGATACAGCTTTCAATCTTCAGGTCAATCATATATTCATGAAAAAAAAACATTTTGAATAGGAAAGCGGTAAGTTTGCCATAATTTCCTTTCAAATGTTAAAGTTGCCACAGTCATTGCACGTGTTTGTGCTGCACTTTATTGTTGCCATTTTGTGTTATTAGTTTATTAGAATTTGAAAGACAATAACAATATTGTTTGATAAGCGAGTTCACTGATTTTAGTCCTTGAAAACCAAACATGTAGTGCTTGAAAATTGCTTAAAAGTCCTGAATTTTCATTTAGCAGTTTTTGTACGAACCCTGTATTTAACAATCGGAAAAAAGACAAAGGTTTAAGAGAGTACTTAACGGCTTCAAAGAAATATAAAATTACTTGATTAAAGTTGATTTATGTGTATATGTAGTGGTCAAAACCGATGTCCAGCGAGGATATTTCTAATTTGCTAACTCTTTCTCTACTAGACTTTTTGAAAAAAGTTGCCAGCCACTGCCAGCATTTTTGATAATTTTCACTGCAATTTCATGGTCCCCACAATATTTTGTTTTATAAATATCTATGAATACACAATACATAAACAAAACAGAACCTTTACTATTAAACAAAAATCTATTATTCTAGTTTCAAACTTTTTTTTTTTTTTTTTTTTTTTATGAACACTTGTTGTATATAGGCATGTTTCATTTAAAAAAAAGAAAAGAAAAAAAAAAAGCACCATTATGAGCAAAAAGCTGAGGAGGCCTGGATGACAGACACAAATTATCGCACCGGATCAGTCGATCTCACTCTCATTCACTGTCTGTTTAGGCTTGTTAAGTGTGAATCTATGGAGCCTCTACTTGTTTAATATTCAGTCCACATGCATTTAGTGTAAACAAGAAGGGAACAACCTTATGAAAAAAGAAAACCGATAGCAGTTGTTGAGGCTCTTGCATTCCTCTGCGGTTTACTTGGCAATAATGCAGAATTGCGATATTGCAGTTATATATAGTATTAATTACCATTATCAAAGCAAAGATGCAGTAGATCGCTTCCATCAGCACTCCCAAAACTAGCACAGTGCTTTACCACTTAAGTAACATTTCATCAGGACATTCTGGACCCATTCAATCATTCATTCAATCAGGAGATGCGTAATAGTGCCCCCATGTGTATAACAGAGGAAGCCTGGAAAATTCTTTGTTTGGTGGTGGAAAGAGTTAATAGGTTATTGTTAAAAATCTGTTTTTTTTTGTTTTGTTTTTTTTTAAACCGGCTATTCCAGTCTTTTATAGAGAGGTAGGGTAAAGCAGAGGGTTGAAGGTCTTACTCAATTAAATTGGATTAAGAGAAATCAAACCATCTGGCATATAAATGTCAATCTGCTCAACAAAGTCTAATGAAAAATTTACAGATGAGATCGTGATAATCCATTCAAGTTTGGGAACCCAGTTAGATGACAGCTTTGACCTGGTGGTTGTTCACCCTCTTGTAAAGTCCTTAATCCTCCCAATTCTGTCCCAGTATTTTTTTTAATTTTTGTTTTACTTGGCTTACGCAACATTGCTCCTATAAATTGAATGGAACTATATTTCTATGAAAATATATTTAAATTAGCCACTTAAAACTGAAAAGACGGTTATATCCATACCACCAGATTAATTCTCACTTATCCATACAGCATATATACAATAGTTAACTAAAAGAGCATTTTTTTTTCTTTTAGGTGGCCACAGTCTCTGAGAAGTCCCGTATATTGGAGTTGGAGCGGGATCTTGTGTTGAGGAATAAGGAGGTAGCTGCACTCCGTAAGTCACTGGAAGCTTTACCAGGGCAGGATGGGGTTACTGACTCCACCTTGGCAGTACTCCAGGAGGAACTCTGTTCCCTCCGTACACAGCTGGCCACTCAAAGGGATAGTCACCAAGCAGAGCTGTCTTCCTTGCGTGAGATGCTTGCGGCTCGAGAAAAAGAACACGGTGAATCTCTGTCACAGCTACAGTCATCCTCCGGTCGCTTATCGAAGGATAACGAGCAGCTTTTAGGTCAGCTGGCGAAATCCAAGGAGGAGAATTCAAATATCATTGAGGAGTGGCGTGCTAAACTAGCATCAGTTGAGTCCTCACACCAGCAAGCCTTGGAAGAGCTCAAAACCTCCCATGAGGCAAGCAAATCTGAGCTGCTAGAGGTTCACAATGCTCTGGAACAGTTGAAATTCACACATAAACTGGAGCTCGAAGAGCTTGCTAACAAACATGCTTCTGAAACCATGGGGTGGACGGGTGAAGCCAAAGAGCACCAGGCACAGCTCCTGAAAGTCACAGAAGAGAATGAACGGCTGGTAGAAACACTACGCACCAATTTGGAGAAGGCAGAGGAGCAGCACCTGGTGGAAATGGAGGAGGTCTTGGGAAAACTTCACAGTGCTGAGCTCAGGGTAAAAGAGCTAGAGGACACGGGAGTTAAGTTAGGTCAGCAGTTGAATGAAAAGTCACAAGAAGCTCTGGAGCAAAAAACAGCCATTCAGACTCTGCAGTCACAGCAAAGTCAAGGGAACCAAGAAATGCAAAGGTTATTGACCCAAATAGAGGAGGCAAAAAGCCAGTCCAGATCTCAGGAAGAAAAGGTAGGCCTTCCTGTCCATTTGCAAGTAGGACATGCATGATAAGGAATCTACAAAGGCTAATAATGAAGAATCAACAGCAGTTGCCAAAGATTTTGGCAAAAATGCTGTTCTTTAAATGGAGAACTCCATTTATTTTTAGATATTCCAAGACATCCTAAACCATTTAGTGATTAAATAATGGTTAGATCAAAAATAACAAATGTAGATTGTAAACAAAAAAGCACTATTTGAGTGTTTATTAATTTTATTAATAGTATGTCTATTTATAGTTCATATAAAAAAAATATATTAGTTATTTGTAGAAACATTGATTGCATGCCTCATACAATGCAATGAGAATAAATATAAATATAATGCTGTTATCATCACATACCATTAGCAGAATGTCCAAGTTGTTATTTTCTGTTCAGCATAAAAGCTCAGTGATAAAAGTCATTTGAAAAGAATTTTAGAAGCATTTCAGCTATTCTGAAGCCATAAAATAGCTTTATATGACAAACAGGCAGGAATCATTCTGTTTGCTATAGTTTTCAAATCTCATTTGACATCAGTGGTGTTCAAGTCATTCATTCATTCAGTCAGTCATTCATTCTTATGGTTTGAGCTTGTCATTTGTGCATTCTGCATAATAGGGCTGCATGATTACTTAAAAAAAAAGTCAATCACAGTATGGCTTAGTGCAATTGTAAATTTTCAAAGACTGATTTAATTAAGTAAATATATGTGCCGTGCATGCATGCATGCATATATATATATATATATATATATATATATATATATATATATATATATATATATATATATATATATATATATATATATATATATATATATATATATATATAAAATAAGATTCTAGATTTTTATTCGTCACATAATAAAAACACATTCAACGATCACACTTTGGGGGGCAAACGTGATCGGGCACGGTAAAGATTGCCTAGTGTGTGCACACCCTAATTATTCTCCCGCATCCTGCACACACGAGTCTCTACCCACCCATCAAGTGTTGTCCCACGCCGCACTCTGCTGCGGGGGGTCCTGCGATCGTGCAGGTCTCCAATAGGGAGGTGCCTGTCGAGGCTCTAGACTCTGAACATAACATGTTTTTCTATAACAAACTAAAATACTTTCTATAAAAACGTCTATGTCCTGGCAGTGACAATTAGCTTGTTTTATATTTATTTTTATTACATTAATGTTATAAGTTGAGATTTAGGCTGCAATAAATATTTTAAACTGCTACTATGTAAAAGGAACACTGCTGTAAAAAGCAAATTAATAGTGTTTGCAAACCAAATTATTATGTGTCTTATCTATATACACACAATGTTTTTCTTATTTTATAGTGACATATCATAATAGTTATTTATTTTGTTTATTTAGTATTTTATATTTTTATTTGGTACTATGAATTCCTTTTGTTATTTTTGTTTTATATCCATTTAAAATGTCTACAACTAAATTGTGTGACCCAACAAACCTGGATTTATTTATTATTTTAATTCACAATCGCAATTTTTATCAGATTTTTTTTTTTTTTTTTTTTTCAAATCATGCAGCCCTATACATCCATGGTAACATTGTTCTTAAGAGTGTTCTGAAATGTTATTTTCCATGATATTTCAGTCCTTCACTTTATTTTCCAATTTGTATGACTGGCAACTTTGAGTTTTTGTGTGTGACTTTCCTCGTGTTTTGTCCCCCATCATTCATTTCCCTCCATTATGGTTCTACACCTTGCTTTAGGTCACTAAGTTGAACTCAGTACTAGAGGGTAAACAGGAAGAGCTGAATGGCCTGTTGCAGGAAAAGAGCTCTCTGGAGCAAGAAGTTAGTGAGCTGGTAAGTGACTGTGGAAAGATACCTGAATGTAAACTGACTGACTAGTTAAATTATCTCATGAAAAAAAAAGGCACTAAAATAACTGATAGTAGAAGCAATTACAGGGCTAGTTCACCCAAAAATGAATATTCTGTCATTTACATTTACTGCTTTTTTTTTTGTCCATACAGTGAAAGTCAGTGTGGTCCAATGTTGTGTAAACCCCACTGACTTTCAAAATATCATCTTGTGTGATCCACAGAAGAAAGTAAGTCACAGAGGTCATTCATCTTTGGGTGAACAATTTATTTAAGAATCACAAGTACATGTGAAAGGCAGAAATAATGACATTGCTGATTATAGCCTGCTTGAGTGGCAGGGGTGATGGTGGGGTTCTGGGGGTCTATGTTTAGGAAATGTAGGAGTAAAACTCAAAAACCACTCTGACTGTGCTGATCCTCTAATGCACCACACAACACAACAAAATAACAAAGCAAATACAAGGAATGTTTCAGTCATAATCCTCAATTCACATTCTTAATCTTCTAGAAACAGAATCTTGGAAAAACATCTAATGATCAAGCCAAATCTGCTCAGACTAATCAAGGTATGTGTATGCACAGATTACACTGTTATGACTTGAAATATGTACAATTTTGTAAACCTTATTGAACTTTACATTCAGCATGACTAATTTGCTGTCTATTTCAGAATTAAGTGAGGAGCTCAGGAATAAAGAGGAACAATGCACATCTCTCTCTGCTGAATTACAGGATATAAAGAGTCAGTTTGCTGGTTAGTACCAAGCTCTTCAATGAAATATGAATCTGTGAAAGAACTAATTAAAATGTCATGTTTGTAATTATGTTTGGTATCTTGTTCCATCTTAAGGTTTACAGAGAAATTTGAAAGCAAACGAAGAAAGGATACTGCTGCTGACCAAAGACAAATCTAAACTTGAGAATGACATTATGGACATGACAAAGTCATCAGGAGACAGTTCTACTCTAATAACAAAGCTGAATGAGGATACCAAGGAGAAAGAAAGGTCTTTCTTTAATATGCTTGATTAAAATGCTTACAAACAATACCGTACAGAAAGTATTTATCTCAGTTTACTTTAGCATGATTTAGTTTGTGAGGCCTTATATTTTGGTAGACTAAATTGTAATCTTGCAAATTAAGCCTTATTTCAGTAATTCATACCCAATTCACAAATCCTGCCTAATTTCAGGAGACTAGACGATCTTCAGAACCAGCTTGAAGAGGAGCGGGAGAAGGCAGCTCAGGCTGAGGAGAAATGGTCTCAAGCACAAGTCCAGGCTGAGAATGAAGCCAAAATCCTTGAGAAGAGACACCAGGCAGAGCTTTCCAACATGCAGGAGAGGATCAAGCTTTTGGTGAGAACTGTTAAACTTCTCCCATCACATACTTAATGTTCCCAACGGAATAAAGACATTGTCTGATTCTGTATAATGTAAAGTATAATGATTTGATGGTTAGTTCACCAAGAAATTAAAGTTATCATCATTTTCTCACCTGCATCACGTTATTCATCTTCAAAACACAAAGTACAAACTTTTAAATGAAACCTGAAAGGTTTCTGTCCCACCATTAAAGTCCAACCCTTACGAAAATTAACCATGGTTTTACTACAAATAAAACCAAAAAACCATGGTTACTGTAGTTAAACCATGGTAACCACAAATTAACCATGGTTTTGCTATATTAACCATAGTTTAACCATGGTATTTGTAGTAAATCTGTGGTTTTACAAATGGCAGTCAATACGCCAAAAAACCATGGGTTACTACAGTTTTACTATAATAAAACCATGGTTCTTTTTCGTAAGGGAAGGTAACCAAAATATAGAAGTCCCCAAAGGGACATAAAGGTTGCGTAAAATTAATCCATATCAGGCAGTTTAGTCCAGGATTTCTTATCCTTTGAAGAGATATGATGACTTTAAGATCAACAAAGTTAAATCTGTTCAACGTATTAAAAGTTTTCAAAGAAACCTCTCTGGTTTCATTAAATATCCTCATTTTTTTTTCAAAGATTAACCAAAGTCTTATGGATCAACATAACTAGATGTTGATTAAACACTTCTAAATTTCTTTAAATTCCTTTTCTTAATTTGAATTGATTTTAACTTTTCTGCCAGTTGTGGTCATTTTCTCCACTTTTTCATTCTGCTTATCAAGTGCACTCTTATATGACTTGAAAACTGCCATTTTCTCATGACTCCTCAGGAGAAGGGTGCTGAAGACTATCAGGCTAAAGCCAAAGACATGCTTGCTTTGGGAGAGAAAGCTCTTGCAGATGCTGTGGAACAGCATACAAAAGAAATGCAGGAAATAAACAGGAAGTTTGAGAAAGTGCAACAAGAGCTCCAAATGTCTCAGGATGAAAGCTTGGAGCTGAGGAAACAGATTGAGGAGTTGAAGACCTTCAAAGAAAAAGCTACAGTAAGACCATAATACTTAATTTGTGAAAGAGCATGGGGCTATTTGGACAATTCATGTACTGCAGTTGTAAGTGTAGGTCTTGAACTTTGCAGTGAAAATACTAGATTAGACAAATAGATTAAAAATCCATAAAAACTATTGGAAGAAATGGTAAAATTTATCAAATGTAGCATTCAATCTGTACTATGCTAAATGTCTCATGATGTTTAATCATAACCAGAATGTGACCACAGGTTGAACTTTTCACCTACTTTTAATTTGCACGTAGGTCTCAGAGAAAGCAGAACAGACTACACAGGCTTCACTGGAGAGACTGACCCAGGAGAACCAACAACTTCAGAAAGACAAATCTGAGGCTGAGGCTCTGGTAACGCAGCTCAAGAACTCAATGGAAGAAATTCAGTGCAAGGTAAAATCATGCTGAGGTTAAAGAATTATTCCAAGGTATAGCATTTAACACCTTTGTCATAAAAGGGACAAAAAGGGACGAAGTGTCACAGTCATGTCATCTCTGTGTGATTTCTAGTCTTTAAATCGGCCAATCGGTTTTTGGTTTTTTTCGGCCGATTTTTCCGGAAATGCGCCCACGTGCACATACTACATTGTAATCGTTCGCTATCATGTCATTTGTGTGGAAGTATTTTGATCGTTCAGCACTGGAAGTGAAGAGCTACATGTCTGAAGCACAGATAGCAGGAAGCGATCAGCCATTGGTGTACAGGCACACAAATAAGAGCCTTTTCTGCATGTACTGAAGCTGTGCGAGCGTACTGTACCGGTCCACGCCCTACAGACGAGTAGACCATGAAGAGATGTTCAGATCAACTTCTCACGTGTTGGATGAGAAATGAAACGGACTGTGACAAAACTGAAGTTTTTTTTTTTTTTTTGTAAATTAGAACTTGCAAACATGTTTGAAAAGCCAGAAGTAAACACCAGTTCTATATAGGATGATTATTTTTATTTTACCTTAAAATTATAGACATTTTAGGGTTATGATTCACTATATATATATATTTTTTTTTAATTGAGACAAACAATAAGTTATTTATTTTTCATTGGCTCAAGTA
The DNA here is from genome assembly GCF_003368295.1 of Carassius auratus. Taxonomy (NCBI): domain Eukaryota; kingdom Metazoa; phylum Chordata; class Actinopteri; order Cypriniformes; family Cyprinidae; genus Carassius; species Carassius auratus. Next base: position 473,411 of record NW_020528628.1, on the reverse strand, counting down.
AAAAAATATGGATGTGAATCATTTCCCTAATTTGTTTTTTTTTTTAATTGGATGAATGAAAACTTTTGCATCTTTGTTTTATTCGCACCAACATTATTTTATTTTAACATTTTGGAATAATCTATTTATAAAGCATACTTTTATTTAGTCTCACTGGTAAATACCTTTTTTTTTTTGTTTTTTTTTTGTTTTTGTTTTTTACATTTAAAACCAAATTTTACAACTAAAACATGAATGCTGATTCTTAACTGAATGCTGATTACGAAACCTCTTAAGCTTTTCAAGGCCAGTTCTCTGTAGTTTCAACCCAATTCAAAAACAAAAGCTAAATGCTGATGTCTGTAGCATCTATGTTTGCATGTATTAAATGTAGGCTACTTACTGTGCAGTTACTGCTGTTAACTTCAGATGGTTACGTTTATTGTTTTCAATAGCCAAAAGTCAGTTTGATCTAATGCTGTGTCATAGTGATGATGCATGTTATTCGCACTACTCTCTTACCAGGTGTTTTGAAGGAAGATCAATGGGACACATTACCCATGTGTTTGCCGGAATTGCAGTGTGGCTTTAGGGTCACAGATACTACTACTACTAATAAATAATGTTTTTTTTTTTTTTTTTTTACCTTTTATTGTTTCCCAAATTCTTTTTTTTTTTTCTATATTCTTTGTTTTTCAATTTTAATATTTGTGTATTCTGTTTTAATGGTTAAATTAGATTTTGGTAATCAAAATAAGGTCTTATTGAAATCATGAAACTTAATTTATTAAAAGTTGAATAAAAAAAAATATTTTTTATTAACCTTACTGAACTTCGAATTCTGTTCAATATTTGTAAATTCTATGTTAATTGTTTAAGAAAATATTAATAATTTAAAAGCATGTCATTAAAACAATTAATTTTATTTTTGCACTTAGACATTAAGCAGTCTATTTTAGCTTTTCTAAATTTATGATTTTATAGAACCTTGGAATGAACCTTCTTCATTATTATTACTTTGAGAAGTACTTTTGACTGTACATTAATTACTAATTAATTTGTCACAAAATGGAAGCTTACGAGGCAAGTGTGTAGCACCACAAATAAAGAAATGTGCTGTATCTGTCCTCAAAGTACTGTTTACAGAGAGGAAAAACTGTAAAAACTTACATGAATTACAGATTACATCTGTAAGGTCTAACCAGACATTCATCTTCCTGGGAAAGTTGGCCTGCTGGTAAAAGCGCAATTTATACAAATGTGCCATTCAGATAACTCGTGTAAATGTCAATTTGAGCTGCAAATTTGTTTTTAATCCTACATATAGGCTATTTCTCCTCCGATAATTCTCCTAGAATAATTTATATTTAGTAATGTCTACTTCAAGCTGCTCATTGTTTTCTCTGTACTTGTTGTAGCTGGATGCTTTGAAGCAGCAGAACTCACAGTATCAAGAGAGTCTGAGTTCTGACAGTCAGAAGATCTGCAGCCTAAGTAAAGAGATGTGAGTGTCTACAACTGAATTCTTTGGAATTGTGTAGATTAAAGGGTTAGTTCACCCAAAAAATGAGAATTAGGCCATAAATTACTCGCCTTGAAGTCATCCAAGGTGTATATGACTTTCTCCTTTCATTCAAATGCAGTTGGGAGTTATTTTCAAAATTGTCTTTGATCTTTCAAGCTGTTTGATGCCACCCAGAGGTTGTTGCCCTGCATCAGTCCAAGATAATTTAAATAAAAAACAAATCCATAAAAAAAGTGTCTCACACAGCTCTGGTGGGGTGAACAAAGGCCTTCTGTAGCAATTCGATGTGTTTTTGTAAGAAAAATATCCATATTGAAAATGTAATAATCACTTTAATCTAGCCTTGCACTCACTGTTGTAAAACGGAAGAAGTTCCGGGCGGATGACGTATAGAGGTCAGTGTTTTTGCAAGATAAAAGACAATTTTTAAAATAAATCCAACTTGGTTTGTATGAAATAAGGTAATATACACCTAGAATGACTTCAGGGTGAGTAATTTATGGCTTAATTTTCATTTTTGGGTGAACTAACCATTTCATTTCTGTCTGATATTCATTCAAATTATTAATAGGGCTGAGCAAAATAAATCTGTGATTTAATATTTCCTGGTTAACCTGTTACAAATAATTGACACAGTTAATACAACATCTATTGTGGGATTATTTTTTCATCCTTGAAGTAGTTATATAAATGTCTTTTTCTCACATTCCTCGGTTATCATTACATGTTTTTTGTCTGCGTCACTACATTCAATCAACAACACCAAATTCACTTTGAAAGTTTGAATGTGACATCATTGTAGTGTGGTTTTGTGGGGAACAGTGTTAAACAGTGGTTCTCCTGCAGTTCAAAGGAATCAAAAGAGGCCTTAATAAACATAATAATTTTGTGTATTACAGTGAGGAGTTGAAACAAGCAGACTCTGAAAAAGCCCAGGCAGTTGAGGCTCTGAAAAAAGAGAAAGAAAATCTAACACTGGAACTTGCCAGCAGTCACAAAGACAGTAACATTCTGCTAAATGTATGTTAAGCAAGATGTGTGTAATATTTTACTGTTTTATTTTGTATGTGAAAAGAGTAAAAATCCAGATGCTTAAACTAATTTCTGTGTTTCTTAGTTTTTTATATTATCTTATTTATTTGTTATATATTTTGTGAGAAGTAAATATCCTGAATTCTCTTCGACGTTATCTTATTGCAGCTCAAAAAGGAGTGTGACAGTCTCAACGACCAATTGAAGGAGATGAAAATGAGGTAATATATATTTTTTGAAAGTTCATACAGTATATGTACAGAGAAGAATTTGTTGCAGTATCAAGATTGCATTACGGACAGTGACTGTGTTTGTTTCAACTGATCTGTCCTATAGCAATTTATACATGCTTTTTTTATAGACATATATGCTGTTTTTATAGACTCTTTTAGGTCTGGGCCTGATTTTTTAGTTCTGTCATTGACCTACTGCCACCTCATGTAATAAGGTATATTCGGAAATTGTCATCATCTACTTACCCTCGTTTTTTTTCTTCTTCCCTTGTGGAACCAAAAAAGAGATTTTCAAGTTGCTCTTTTCCATACAATGAGAGCATAAAATGACCAGGAAATCTCTCTGAAAGAAAATGTTAAAAGCATCATAAAATTAGTCCATTATGACTTGTGAGCTATACATAAGTCTTCAGAAGGCATGCAATGGCATTTCTGTTAATCTCCAGTCACTCAGCTGGTGCAGGAATATGTGATTTGAAATCTGAAAACTTGATGCTTTTTGGAGCGCCATGCTTTTTACTCCATAGAAAGCAGCAGTGTGAACATTCCACTGAAGTGGACAGCTTGAGGGTGGAGTAAATGATAACAGTTAAATTTGTTCCTTGCATGCAGAATGCACATATTATATGATCTTTCTTCTGTGCAGGGAAAGCACTTTCAAAAGTGAATCAGAAAAGGAGAAATCAGCACTTCAGCAGTCTCTTCAAACACAGAGTGGCTTGATCTCAGAAAAGGACAAAGAATTAGACTCTCTGAGAAACGAGGTAACATCTTCAACTGCTAAAGAATTTATCAGAAATAAAAAACAATGTTTTGGCGCATCCAAAATTTAATTAAAGCTGCAGTCGGTAACTTTTGACGCTCTAGCGGTTAATAAACAGAACTGCTTGCGTGTTACGGAAGGACATTGTAGCCGGAGCTACTTCTCTCTGTTTATGTCTATGAAGAATCACAAAGGTACTGGGTTACTCCGCCGCGGTACCCCTGAAGCAATCCAAAATAGTCCCCTCCCGGTAAGAAATGTAATTATCAATGAAGATTCGGGAGGAGCGCGTCAGATACTTAGCCTAATCATCACAGGTGGACCACAATCAAGTAATCAATCCCACAGTATAAATATCGCTGACTTACCTCTATCCATTGACGGTTTATCAGCATCCCTCCTCCACCCCATCTCCTCACTTCAAGTTCACTTTACAATATACGGGGAAGGGGGGGTACTCTAGCTTCGGGCAATTCCCGAGCTCGGAGCCCTTCCCCGGACAGCACGCCAAATACGCATACCATACCTCAGCTAATTATATGTAAGCGTGAACTAGTGAAACAACCAATCAGAGCTGCGGTCCGTAACTTTTTTTTTGTGTTCAAAGTATACAAAATGTATATAATAAGCGAGTACACCATTAATCCACATTAAATGTGAGAGCAAAATTTAATGTGAGAGCACATTAAAATAATAATGGAAATTGATAAATCACCTTTAACTTTATAATAATTTAGAATTATAACAAATAAATGTCTGTTATCATTGCATGGTGACTCAAATTGTTTTGTTTTGAGAGTATAGCCACAAAACTTAGGAAATATACATGTGACCATAAGTGCTTACTAATCTTAAATGTATAGTTATATTCAGTCTTTCAATCACTAGCTAGGATACATGGGTAAAATTTCACCCACCAAAATTGTCAGTAATGCATAAACAGAATTTTATCCAACTACAGAGTCAAGGATGATTTTAAGACCAGTTTACAGATCAAATAACATGAGTTAATAATAATGCAGTATTAGTATTGCTGAATAATTCTTGTAAATGCTTGAACAAAAGTATGAACTTTCACATTTCTGCTTTTTAACCTGCAGAATGTCTTAACCCTGCATCTGCAGTTTCTATTCTTTTTTGCAAACTGGAGGAAGAGTCTGTGTTATCTAAAAACATGAGATAGCTGAATTTTATGCAAATATCTTGTCAGATGTGTGCAGAATTTTGCATATTTATTATATTGCCTGCTTCAGGTCATCCTTGTACTATAATGTGTATATTTTTAGATGATCAGAGGATGTTTCTAAATGCTTTTCTCTGTACTTATTGTAGCTGGATGCTTTGAAGCAGCAGAACTCACAGTATCAAGAGAGTCTGAGTTCTGACAGTCAGAAGATCTGCAGCCTCAGTAAAGAGATGTGAGTGTCTTCAACCATTCGCCCACATTGATGTTTGTGTTGTTGTGCAATTTAAGTATTTTCTCTTTGGTATTAAGTTATTAACTGTGTAAATTCATGAGAAGCTTTCAGTCAGTTTAAATCTTGTCTCGCACTGCTAATGATATTTATTAAGTTTTTTTTTTTTTTTGGCCATGTATACTACTAAGGAAGGAAAACTTCCTTTCCTTCTTATAGGAAAAGGTATAGTTCACCCTAAAATGAAAATGTTGTTGTAATTTATTCACCCTCATGTATTTGATCTCTCTCTCTCTCTCTCTCTCTCTCTCTCTCTCTCTCTCTCTCTCTCACGCACACGCGCACACACACACACACACACACACACACACACAAACAAGTTATTTTAAAGAATTTAAGGTAACCAAACAGATTCTGGTCCCCATTAACTTCTATTGTATTATTTTTAGGGCTGTCAAAAATACTGCGTTAACGGCGTTGTTTGTTGTTAATTACGTCAAATGTTTTAACGCATTTCACGCATGCGCAGTGTGACAAATTATTCAGGTCAGGAAAGTCTCGTCGATCTCTGAATTCTCAAGATAGTAAAATACAGCGGCGAGCGCCGTGGTGAAAACACAGAAGAAGCTTAAAGTTTTACCCCAGTTACTCTCAAATGCATTCATGCCAAGCTCGATAAACAGAGACGACTTTGGTAGTTGATACGCTGGAGCTTCTTTCTGTTATAGCGTCCTGTGTTTCACACTGCGCAAGCGCAGAACGCCTGCATGCAATGCAGCGAAAATTACAGCTGTTTGGAAAAGCATGTGTATTTTTACTTGGTTTTACTGGCACTTCAAGCCTTTAGAACGTGAAAATATCGATCCTAAAGTATTGTGGCAGAGCAAATGAACACCTCCCAAAGAGGTGTCCAGAGTGCTGCTAATGTGATGGTGGCGCATGTTTGTGTTTCTGAGTTCATTCTTTCGAGTTTCTCTATGCATAATTTCATAGATATGTGGCTATATTTAACCACTGGTTAACCTAAAACTCTTACACTATCTGTAGTTAAATGGCATGGTTTGATATAGTGCTCAGGTAAATTTGATTAAGTAAATGTTAAACTTTTGAAATTCAGAAAAAAAGAACCACATAATGATGAATCAATACATGAAAATTATGTATCTGTGTCCTGTTATTTATCTTTTGGTATGCATTTCAGAAAAAAATGGTTAGGATTCAGGTGTAATTGCAAATAGTGATTAATCCTGATTAATCCACTGAAAATTCTGATTAATTTGATTAAAAATTTTAATCATTTGACAGCCCTAATTATTTTCAGTACTATGAAAGTCAGTGGCTACCAGCTACTGTTTGGTTACCCACATTCTTCAAAATACCTTCTCTAGTGTTAGAAAAGACAGAAACTCATAAAGGTTTGGAACTGCTTGAGAATTAAATACGACAGAATTTTTGGGTGAACCATCCTTTTGAATGTTTAGTTTGAAATGTGACTATATATATATATATATATATATATATATATATATATATATATATATATGTCGCTGGGGTATATTTTTTAGCAATAGCCAACAAAACATTGTATGGGTCAAAATTATCGATTTTTCTTTTATGCCAAAAATCATAAGGGTATTAAGTAAAGATCATGTTCTATGAAGATATTTTGTAAATTTCCTACTGTTAATATATCAAAACTTAATTTTTGATTAGTAATATGCATTGCTAAGAATTCATTTGGAAAACTTCAAAGTAGATTTTCTCAGCATTTATATTTTTTTGCACCCTCAGATTCCATATTTTCTGTATATCTGCCAAATTTTGTCTCAATTTCTAAAAATTGACAATTAAGACAAATAAGAGGTTTTGGGGTCCATGGTCACTATATGGACATACATCCCATTTTAGCACTATATAATGCCTGTGTGACAAGCACATGGTCTACAGTTAATAGCTGTCACCAAAGTTGTAGCATAACAGTCTTTGCAAATATAGCCTAATTAATAGATTAGATAATTGTTGAGAGCTGCTTCTTTTTATAGTTGTTTCAAGAACAAGTGGAATAGGAATCCTTTGTGATTTCACTTTGTGTCTCTGTGTTGTTTGAATAAATGCTGGTTGTGTGTTTCAGTGAGGAGATTAAACAAGCTGCTGCTGAAAAAGCCCAGGCAGTGGAGGCTCTGAAAGAGGAGAAGGAAAAGTTAACCATGGAACTTGCCAGCAGCCACAAAGACAGTAACATTCTGCTAAATGTATGTTAACCGATTGTCTAGATCATTAAGCACAATTAATTTTTGTTTGATTTTAAAGCAGTTATAAATGCTAAAAAATGAAATGGATTAATGATGTGTTTTATATAAATTATTTAGTTTTAAATGCAATGTTGTGATGATTGATGTGTTAAATCTGAGAGGTATATTTGTTTCATCCTCAATACAGCTCAAAAAGGAGTGCGACAACCTTAATGATCAATTAAAGGAGATGAAAATAAGGTAAGGATCAACAGAGAATTTATTTATGGAGTCGTGTATCTAGGAATTTGTTTAGTTGTTTCAACTATATCCTACAATTTGTCTTCTGCACAGGGAAAGCACTCTAACAACCGAATCAGAAAAGGAGAAAGCAGCACTTCAGCAGTTTCTCCAAACACAGAGTGCCTTGATTTCAGAAAAGGACAAAGAATTAGACTCTCTGAGAAATGAGGTAATTTGGCTGTTTATGTAATACTTTTGTATTTAAATGTTTTGATTACAATAGTGGTGATCTCAGTACGAGAACATATTAACATCCAAAATAAATTAATTCAAAATTGTTGAAGAGCAGAGTAAGATGGACTTGAGGCTGCCTTTTACATTTATATTATTAAGACCAAACTTGATGTGTTGACAACCATGACAACCATGATCTGAGGGTTGTGGAAAGTTGTCAAAGTAATTTACATTTATTTGAGCATTGTGAAGATATAATACATTTTTTATACATTTTTACAAATTTACCTATATTTGCAGAGCACAATGTCCAAGCTTTACAGAAATTTTTACATAGACATCAGGACTTTCTGAGAACACTACAGTTTGCAACCTAAACCCTATAATTTTGCAACTGTTTGATTCATAAAGTAGAGATGTAGGCCATTATATTTGTGCGTGAGATCCATTAAAACATTTTGGCCTACACCTTGTGAATGCAATGTTCTTTAAAAAACTTGGTACACATGGCCAATATAATAGTCTGAAAAGCCCCACCAAATTTCATCTTTAAACTTCTGATTTTCATGGGGGCTAAAAGCAAATTCAGAATGATTAGCGATTTATCTGTGTTTATATGTAAATGATGGTTGATGGGCTGTAATACTTTTATTGTCCATAAGCATGTCTCTTGTAAATTTCTAAGCCGTTTCATCAAACCCTAACTTACAAAATTAGTGGACATTCTAAATTCAATTTAACTCTGGAGTACAAACACACTTAACAGTACATACGTTAGTATTTATTTACATGAGCTTTTGGTACTTGAACCCCAATAATTGCTGAATGTGCATATATTTCAAATATAGTAATTATAGTGATACATTTACACGCCATATTTGTAAAGCAATTCTCCAAGCTGCAATATTTCTTAAAATAGATGACTTTCACTTTTGCGTTATATTAAGGTATTATTTCTTTTGGACAGTTTGTTTTTGTTCAGAGACTGGAACTGGAGTTTTTCCCTTGTAAAGGCCATTGCTCACTGAGTCCAGAATTTTCGTCTCTTAAAAAAATAATAATTTGGGTCGGGTTTAATTTTCTGCAATTTCCGAATGTCAAGGTCATTCACTCAGTCTTTTGACACAAAGCACTTTAAAGATCTGAGGATTTTTTTCTTTGGTTTTATTTTCTTACAAAAACGCATAGATTCGCTACAGGAGGCCTGTGTTCACCCCTCGGAGCCGTCTGAGACAATTTTTTCTCTTTTTTAATGGAAGGGCGCTTTTTATTTAATGTCTTTTGGACTGAAGGAATGCAACACCCGTTGAGTGCCATGAAATGGCTTGAAAGATCAAAGACATTTTTTAACATAACTCCGACTGGATTAGTCTGAAAGAAGAAAGTCATATACACCTAAGATGCCTTAGGAGTGAGTAAAATGCAGCCTAATTTTCATTTTTGTTTGAGCTTACCCTTTAATAAGGATGGGGAACTTTCCTTCCTCTCTATATCTCAGGATTGGATGGACCCAATTTATTTTTCTTTTTTTAAGAAGCGAGGGGATCCTGCTTGGAGACTCTATTTAGTACTGTTTTGCAAATTTTTTCACAACAGATTATTTAATACGCATTGGACTCCATGTGCAAGGTTTCTGTGCATGATGAATTTTTAGGAGGATGAATATGAAAAAAATTTCGGACTCCGTGTGCAAGAACCTTTAGTCTTTATTATTGTGGTATATTAATTTTCAGATAAATCAGTCCTGAAATTGCACATATAAAATTAGTACAAGTGTTTACAGGTCAGGGTTACTAGGGCAGAAATATCTTTATATATATATTTTTTATTATTTATTCATGCTATTGAAATTATTGAAATTCCTCCTTACAGTTCAAAAAGGAGTGTGACAGCCTTAATAGTCAATTGAAGAAGATAAAAATGAGGTGAGCAACTACAGGAAATTTTATACTGTTTTGATCATCATGTGTAGATATCTTTGCTTTTTTTTTTTTTTTTTTTAATATAGACATTCTTGACCATACATTCCTGCATTAATGAATGGAGAATACTCACATCATGCAATCTATCTTCTGCACAGGGAAAGTACTTTAACAAAAGAAACAGAAAAAGAGAAGGAAGCACTACAGCAATCTCTCCAAACAAAGAGTGCCTTGATCTCAGAGAAGGACAAAGAATTAGACTCTCTGAGAAACGAGGTCTACGAATCTGTTTGAATTATGGTTTGTGTGCTTATGTGCAAATTTCTGTTTTGCTTGATTTTTTTTTTTTTTCTTTTGCGGTTCTTGCAAGCAGATAGCAGGTCTGCATGATATGACACAGGTACTGCAGTCCAATCTGAAGTCTCACAAGAGTGAGAATACTTTACTGCAGGAGCGAGTGAAGAATCTGGAGACGAGTTTAGCTGACGCTCAGATCACCAGCAAAGGAGATGATGCCTCAGGTACAACGCTACACACAACTTTTTATTCCATTTCTATTCCTTTTTTTTTTATTCCAGTTAAAAGTAGATTAAACGTTTTGAAATGCACATTTGAAAAAAAAAAAAGAAGAAAAGAATTACAAAAATATAAAATATAAAAACAGAGGGATATATTGTTTTCATTGCATTGCATTTAATTTCTTCCAGGCAGACTGTAGTTCTACCATTGCATTTTGGGATCAAACTTTACTTTGAAATACCTATATGCTGTAACTGTTACCTTAAACTGACCTAAATTTAACTTATTATAAGTGTGTTGTACTTACGTTTAATCTACATGACCGATTTGCATGTTTTACGCTCCAACTAGATGATTCTGCTTTAAAAGCATGGAAGGAGGCAAAGGAGAATGCTGAGCGGCAGGTATGTAGAGTGGAAAGTTTTATCTTTATAATGTATATTTTTGTCCATTATTGTAATGGCATACTGTTAGTTTGGCCCACTGTCCTACAACATCAGATACACTCTTAATCGTGCTTTAAAAAGTTTGCTTAAATTACCCTCGATAACTTTTTTTTAAATTAAATTTCTTTCTAGGCATTTGACGCACAGAACTTTTATTTATAGTTGTCTACAAATTTTATTAAATTAATCTAATTAAACGTTGCACAATTAAATTTAATCAGTATTCTCATTATAATATATAGGATATATTTTTGTTAGAATCTTCTCATGAATCTCTTTACTTGTGTTGTCCCTGGTAAGTTAAAACTGGCCTTTTAACAACACATTTACAGATATTTTTTGTGTAAAAGAACAAATTTGAATTTGTGGTTAACCATCACAAACATCACATACAGATTCAATTAGTTGTTTTATATAGTTTATTACAGTCTATTTTTTTATTTGTTTCTCACCATAAATATAGCCGTGGTAGCTGGTGTGGATCCAAATTATAAACTATAAATCAATCGTATAGGTATATATAAGCAATGCCATAAGAATAGATGCCATAATATAATCTTAGAACAATTGGACAGGCTTTCTGCAGGTTTATAATATTATAAATTGCACATTTGAATTGAGAAACTTGTTGATTAATTAATTTTATTTATTTTGAATTTTTTTTTTTTTTTTTGGGGAAAGGTTGAATTCCTGAATTCAGTTATTGTGGATCTTCAGCGGAAGAACGAAGACCTAAAATCGAAACTAGAGAAGATGGCTGAAGCAGCGCTCAATGGAAATGGTCCAAGTGAAATGGACAGTCATAACAGGTGTTTTGTTTTTCAAATGTCAGCATACAATACCAAGAATGAGCAGAATTCACCATTATTATTATTATTATTATTTTTTTATCTTCAAACTAATTTTTCACTTAATTGGTAGCTTTACTGATTTTATATTAGTTGATTTTGGGTATGTAGAGATTGTGTAAACTTAATGATGGTTTTCAATTCGTCAAACCAAAATGTCATTCTGTGTACATAAATACATAAAAAATTATTTCTAAATGTATAATATTTTTTACTTAATTCATATGTATTGTTTAGAATTGTATTATTTGAGCTTGGGTTATTTTTTATTCATTTTATAATGATGATATGCAAAATGTGTAAAAACTGAATGAAAAAAAGTTAAAACAAAAAAGCTGTTAATACACTGTTACATAGTATCTTACACCCTTGTCTTCTCTACCTAGTCACACCGAGCCAACGATTAAAAAGAAACCCCCTCCCCGTCTCTTCTGTGACATATGTGACTGCTTTGACCTACACGACACAGAGGACTGTCCCACACAGGACCAGATGCTAGATTCCCCACCACACACTACCTATCACGGCAGTCCCAATGATGAAAGGCCTTACTGTGACATCTGTGAGGTCTTCGGCCACTGGACAGAGTCCTGCAATGACGATCAAACGTTCTAGGGTCCTGCTTACATGATCACACAACATTTGTACTTGCAATACTATGCCTTGAATCAAACAGTGCACAAAAGACTATTGTAGGTTTGTGTGGTTTTTCACATGTAAGCCTAAACCTTTCAGTCACTTAAAAGCAAGCATCTGTAGTTTACTCAGTAGCAAATTTACCTGCCTTTTATTGCACTGAATGACTATTAGGATGAAAGAGGGTTTTAAGTTCACTTTGAAATAACCTTGTAGTGAATGCTCATTCTTTATATGGTGGTTAACCATGAAATCTGGAATCAACGGTTGTCTTATATGGTTAAAAGGTTGTAGATCTTTGAACATCAGTGCTGACTTTTAGTGGAAGGGAGGCTTGATTTCTCAACAGCCTTTCACATATCAAGTTTGGATGCTGTAAGAGAAGTGTTAATATAAAAAGTAATTTATTCTAGGATTGTGAAAATGTCAAAATTTATATATAAAAAAACGTAAATAAGTATGTTTAAATCATTCATTACCTTAAAGAATGACGGTTATGAAAATTGCAACTTAAGCCTGGAAAGAAATGGAGGGGGAAAAAAAGGACGATCATCTCACTGTTTTTGTTTCTTTAAAGTCATCATATGTTTCCCAGGTTGTTTGTGAGACATTTATTTGTACAAATATCAAAGTGGGGGACTTTTTTTTTTGAAAATAAACTTCAAGAAATATCTTTTAAGTGCAAAAAATATTCTTTGTTGTGTTGTATGTTAATGCCAATGTGCTGCTCTAAAAATCTGTGTGTATGGTCCTAAAGAGCATCCTGAGCTGTCTGCAGAAAATGTAGGGCTATTTGGCTCTTGTCCAAGCCAGACATTGTTTTTGGCCATAAACTGCCTGACAAATGAAGCAGTGAGTTACAATAAACATTGTTTTCCAATAAGTTTTAAATTTGTCTGATGTGTTCAGTCATAACCATCAACTATATCAGCGCTTCCCAACCTTTTAAAACTTCTGTGTTCAAGCTATTACCTCAGCCTATTATTACCTACAACAAGTCAATTTATACAATGCTGACATATAGATACTGGCTCATGGGGACACCAGATCAACGCCCCCTAGTGGTGAACCATTACAATTTTAAACGCTAAGGAAAAGTATGATATAACTCGTTAAAATCACGTGTCTACATGGTCAGAGAGCAAACAAAGTGAAGAGGCAGGCACAATTTTGGAGGGTGCTTAGAAAGAAAAAAAATTCTGAAAGTAATTTTCAGATGCAACCGAAAAAAAAACGGGATAAACACAAACTCGAAACTTGTAAATAAAATAATCTGTTACATATGTACAATTTAATAACATGTATATTTCATTCATTTATATTGCTGCATGCTTTTAAAACACATTAAATATACATTTGTAGTTTTTAGGAAAAAAAGATAAGACTCGTATAAGTCGAATTTTCAGAAATAATAACGACAGGCCTAATAATGTTATAATGTAGGCTACTAATATTATGAACACTACAGGATGTTTTAGTTCCCCTCGCTTTACAACAAATCCTTTATATTTATAACCTTATCAGAACATAGCAAGAATTAAAACAGGCTATATATAATTCTAATGGATAAAAAAAAAAATTCAGTATATAATAATATAGGCCTAGCAATAGACAAGCCATGACAAATTAATTTTGAAACGAAACGTATAATTAAAACGAAACGTATAAGGTAACGTTTGCCTTAATTCATTAGGCACAAATCCAAATGTGTCCATATTTGCAATGCAGCTAAACCATTAGCCTATTTATTAGGTAAAATAGGGTTTTTAGTTCACGTGTGATCGACGGAAAAATATTGTAATGAGCAAAAATTTGCCACAGTGGACTGGTGAACATGCCGAACCTCACGGTGAACGGTTGAGCTGTTTCCAATGAATGCAGTAGCGTATAGTGTGCACGTGAGTCGCCTGCAGGATCAAACAGCTGGAACATAAAATAGATTATACTCCGTAATTTTTTGGTAATACAGTAAAGGTATAATGCGAAAGTGCAAAGTGTTAGCAGTTCTGAACAATAATAGCAAAGTTGAAAATAATTATTTAGAAATGCAGTAGACTACTGTCCTATTTCGCTCTGCATTACCTGAACAAATCAATCACCTTTATTTATATAGTGCTTTAAACAAAATACATTGCGTCAAAGCACTGAACAACATTCATTTGGAAAACAGTGTCTCAATAATGCAAAATGATAGTTAAAGGCAGTTCATCATTGAATTCAGTTATGTCATCTCTGTTCAGTTTAAATAGTGTCTGTTTTTATTTCCAATCAAGTCAATGATATCGCTGTAGATGAAGTGACCCCAACTAAGCAAGCCAGAGGCGACAGCGGCAAGGAACCTTGGGAGAAACCAGGCTCAGTTGGGGGGCCAGTTCTCCTCTGACCAGACGAAACCAGTAGTTCAATTCCAGGCTGCAGCAAAGTCAGATTGTGCAGAAGAATCATCTGTTTCCTGTGGTCTTGTCCTGGTGCTCCTCTGAGACAGGGTCTTTACAGGGGATCTGTATCAGTTGGGGCTGGATATAAATAGGATATATATACCCTGCCTCACAGACTAAAATCTATGGAGGACTAAAAATGACAGAAGGAAAAATAAATAAATAAATAAATAAAAGTAGAAATAAATAAATAAATGCAGAAATAATAGTGAAAATAAATACATTTTGGTAATATAAATGGCTATTTCTGTATTTTTGCATGTATTTATTTATTTATTTATGCATTTATATATGTATTTATAAATGTATTTATGTATTTATATATTTATTTATATATTTCTACATTTATTTATTTATACATTTATTTACTTCTACATTTATTTATTTCTGTATTTCTACATTTCTTCATTTATTTATTTCATTATTTCCACATTTCTACATTTATTTTCCCTGCACCTGTATGCTAATTGAGTGGGAGGTGCCAACATCAGCCGAAGAAGGATTGGTTAGCTGGAGGCCGCATCGCTAACCAGACAGAAGCAAACGATCCATCTATCAGGCTACATGAATGCTGCGGCTAGTTTTTATTTAGAAATAAATAAATGTAGAAATGTGGAAATACAGAAATAAATAAATGTATAAATGTGAAAATACAGAAATAAATACATTTAGAAGTAAGCAAATGTATAAATAAATAAATGTATAAATATATAAATAAATATATAAATATATAAATACATAAATACATAAATATATAAATAAATGTGTAAATACATAAATAAATACATATATAAATGCATAAATAAATAAATAAATACATGCAAAAATACAGAAATAGCCATTTATATGACCAAAATGTATTTTATTTTCACTAATATTTCTGCATTTATTTATTTATTTCTACTTTTATTTATTTATTTATTTATTTTTCCTTCTGTCATTTTTAGTCCTTCATAAAAATCAGGGCGCCCGAGACGGTGAGGCGGCACAGAAGTGGCCGGGCCAGGCCCCCTCGTTGCGCTGACGCTGCATGTCTAGTTTAATATAGGAGCACCTAAACACTGGTTTCATAAACATTTCAAAGTGTATTCATTATTTATTTTTTTTTTTTTTTAGCAATTTCTTTAAGTGCATCATCAATCTGAACATGCTTAGCAGCCTGTATAGTTGGACAATCACTGCCAATTACTGCTCATAATAAACTGCTTAAAAAATAACTTTCTTCTTTTTTTAAATTTCAACTTTTTCGACATTCAATCATGAGATGGAAAAATGAATTACAAATAAGTAAAACAAGAACTACAAATAAGTTAAACACAATTTATACACTCACCTAATATGAGGTGAGTGTATAAATTGTGTTTTACTTATTTTTAGTTCTTATTTGTTTTAATTATTTGTTTGATTATATATTGAGAGTGCTCCTCTGGGCTCTATGTCCATCTCACTGGCTCATCTGGTCTCTGGCTTTATGATTTAGGTTTAGTTTTAATAAGATGTATAGGCCCAAGCCCTCGCAAGAAATAATCAAACAAATAATTAAAACAAACAAGAACTAAAAGTAAATGAAACACACAATTTATACACTCACCTCACCTCATATTAAATGATTTGTGGATTGCATTTAATAGATTACACATGCATGAAAAAAATTTGGAATTGATTTGTGAAACTAAAAGCTGTCTTTGTCAGGGTGTTTGGGCTGTTAGGATGAGAGAATCATTTGGCATTCGGTTCATTTGATTCTGATGAGTTTTAAAAAGCTTTGAAGACAGGCTGGATGAAACAAGAATCAAAACAGATGCCAATATGTCCTTATTTAGTCAAGTTACTGGCCTAATGTATAAAGTTTTTCTTTGAAATACAGTTGTGTTTTAATTTTTAATGCAAATAACATGGAAATTAAAACCTAAATGTAGCCTCATAAGGTCTCACAAAATGTCATGTTAAAGGCTATTTAAAACCGTTTTGTAGTTTAGAGATTACAGTTAGGTCTACAGTAATGTTAATATGCCTGTGACAACATGAAATTCTAATGGGTATGAGTTGTTTTACTTTTTATTGCAGGTTTTCTGGGAATCCACAGTCTATGGAGTCCACCCGACAAACTTGTCACCCGATTATCACCTGATTATAACCAATTCTCCTCAGAATTACATGAAAAAAGGGACGTGGAATGTATCACTTGGGTCATTGTTCTGGGAAAATACTGTATTTTTTGTCTTATCTGTACTATCCAAAATATCCTGATATGAAGATGATTCGTCTGTCTCTGAACCTTGAAGCGCCCCCTAAAGGAAAACATATGTTGAACGCACAGGAAGTAGTTGGTTTAGCCCCACCCCCTGCATCCGCCATCTCCTGTTCCTACATGGGAAGGCGGGCGAATTTGAAAGAAGAGTATATTCGTTTACGTCCAAAAACATAGAAATTTGTATAATTTGTTTTATACAATTCCACAGAACCGACCATACAGCAGATTGGACCGTATAAGTAAAGCTAAGGCACAACAACTTTAGTATAACGTTGCATGCATCGTTTTTGTTGGTGTAATCGTGGCATTGTTCATTTCTCGTGTGTTCGTCGTGTTGGCTAACGTTAACTGTCTAGCAGCAGTTTGCCGTTTCTGGATCTGTAACGTTATTGTCTTGCAAGATGAGCAACAAAACCACACGATTACCGTCGAGGAAAAGCAGCGAAGAAATCAGAGGTGAGTGTTATTCCTTTGAACACTATATTTAACGTTAGTCTTTTAACAAGGTTGTTAATAATTTAACGTTATTCGTTATGTAAGTGAATGTCGAAGGAATAATGAATGCATAAATGACAGATAACACGACTTTATAATACTAAAAGTATGCTCTGTTTTGTGTTAGTTGTGTTTTTCTATAAAAGGTTTACTGTTTGTATATAGATTCAAACGGAAAGAGTCCACCACGAAGGAGGTCCTGCAGGTTGTCTGCAAATGATGAAAGTCTGGCCTCTAAAGTTGTGGTGAGTTCGCTAAAGTCAGTCACTGTTTGATAAATGGTAGGAATAAATGGAAAGAAAGAAAAGCAAGACATGTCTCGTATTTACTTCCATAAATGAAAGTAGAAGCTGATTTTCTGTTGCGAGTTGACAAGCAAGGTTTTTTGCTCATTACAAGTATAAATTTGTTGCAATTTTTGTTTTTTTCTGGCTCCCTGTTAAAACTGGTTAAGTGAATCATTTATAAATCCAAAACAATTTTGTTACCTTGTTTGAGGTATTATAGCTGAAAAACAAATATAGATATGATTGTCTAAAATATGTAATATTAGTTATATTAATTCTACTGCATATTTTAATTCTTATGATGTATGGAGTTATGTTCTGGAGATATTAGAAGTATTGTGTGATGTCATCATTTTGATAAAATGGTAACTTTCTAGCGTTCAGCTCTCATTAAACTTTTTTGTTGAAAAGTAGTTATTTTTAAGCAGCTATGTGGGTCATTGTTGGTCTTGTTGGTGTCATATTCACACACAAAAAAATGTTTTATATATATTATATATGTCTCTCACATTTAAGGCTCCACCTGTGGCTGTGAAACGGTCAATCACTGTTAGGAAAATTGCACCCAGGAAAACTCAGGTATTTCTTACAAACTCTACCCAGTACATGTTTGTTTTCTTGGACTCTACCAAAAATACATAATGTTGTCATTTAAAAATGTTCCTCTAGGCCCTGTCTGACAATAACAAGGAGAATGTGGAACGATTATCTGAAGTGCCGACAAAGCTGTCCAGAGTCTTGACATCGTCCCCAGTTGTGGCAACAGTGCCCAAGACAGCTGTTCTCTCGCCCATCCTGCCTCCTTCCTCTCCATCTTCTCACCCCAAAAAATCGGGGCAGGACCCCGTTTGGTCCCAAAAAGTGCGACGCTCCTACAGTCGCTTGAGTATGGGGGAAAAGTCCTTTGAAAGCCCGAAATCCTTTCATGCACCTTCCACTTCTCCCAACAACCGAGAGACCCTGTTTGGTTTTGAGAGGCTTCAGACACCTGAGGTGATGCGTAAAACTGAGGGATCTAGAGTAGCTCCTCTGGGCTCTATGTCCATCTCACTGGGTTCTTTCAACATGTCCGCTGCTGATGACAGCACATCAAACCCACCAGAAATTGATCAAAACATCCCAGGTGTGTGCCTGGGGAAGAAGAAGACAACCAGGCGTAAGCGCATACAACAGATAAAGGTGAGACTGAGTTGGGGAAGAAGAAGGATATAGTGATCTAAAACATCTCTTTAATAGGGATGTAACGATATCAAAATCTCACGGTACGATACAATTTCGATATTGACCTCACGGTGCGATATTTATTGCGATATTGTGGAAAAGCTCACGGTATTGTTAAATAGCTCACGATAGTGTTTGTGATGATAATAGCGAAAAAATACTGACATTTATTCTGCTTTTGCCAGTCAACAAGCAATTTATTGCTGTATTTATGGATCCATGACAACATAAAACGCTGATCACATAGTGCTTTTAAAGTGCAACTTGTAGTCAGGAACAAAAATATTCTGTACAGTAATATTTGGTTGCATAACTGATTTTTCTGTGCAATGTTCAAGTTAAGAAGCAACTAGAACAATTGTAAACAATAGGGAATTCCCTTAAATTGCAAACAAAAATCAAGTTAAGTCAGGTTTAAATGTGCAAGGCAAATAAAAGCAGCCTTTTAAAACTGGTATTTTAGGACCATAACTTAAACTTAAATAAAATAGTCAGTCAAAAAACCTTTTAAAAAAACACTGACCTATCATTTAGCTTATGTTCACGTTATTCCTCAGAAAGATCAAAACATCTACATTGCAAGGGAGAAGAAAAAAAAACATTAAAAAAAATTCTTAACAGTCTGGCAAAAAGCCTTCTGAAAAACACTGAACTATCCTTTAGCTAATGTTCAAGTTTTTCTTTAGAAACGTTTTCCGCTACGAACTCCCGAACTGACTCAAATGATTCGCGAACCCGCCTTGAACTCCCGAACTAATTTAAATGATTCGCGAACCCGCTTTGAACTCCCGAACTGACTCATGTTGCTTGTGTTTCCTGTGCTGTATCGCAGTTTACTGTGGCAGTGCTTGCACATAGTCCATTGTCTGTCCACCACCTTCTCTCCTTTTGCGTTTTTTGACACGGCGAAACCAAAATGTTTCCAGACATCTGATTTAAAAGCTGCAGGGGCTGGCACAATCTCAACTTCGGTTTTGTTGTTTTCATCCTTACAAGTATCGCTGTCGGCCATGCTGGCTTGCTGTGAGCTTGTGTGGACAGCGTACAATCCTATTGGCTTAACAACGGTTGCTGTGACGACGCAGCGCAAAGGATCATGGTATATGTAGTTAACAATGATTTGTTCCGCGGGACTGTGTTTATTCCTCTTGCTTTTTGACGGACACCTGTCCTTTTAATATTGTAACCCAACCACGATGATATCTAGACAAGTTTACCACCGCGATTACATCCCTACTCTTTAAATGTAAAGGTGGAGTGAAATTGAAATTTGCTACAAATGCACTTAACGTCAGGCCATCCAAGATGTAGATTAGTGTTTCTTCATCAGAACAGATTTTGAAAACATCAGTTAGTACATCAGTTCAGTACATCAGTTGCTGACCAATTGATCCTCTGCAGTGTATGGGTGTCATCAGAATGAGTCCAAACTGTGGATAAAAACATCACAATAATCCACACAACTCCAGTCCATCAATGAATGTCTTGTAAAGTGAAAAGCTGTGTGTTTGTAAGAAACAAATCCATATAGAAGACGTTTTTAACTTCAAACTGTTGCTTCTGACCAAAAAAGTCCTCTATCCATTATATTTGAAAAGTCATATTGTCTGAATCAGGATATAGCAAATATGCATAGATCTTGTAGTTCTGCCAAGGAAAAATGGTCCATAACAGTTAGATTTTGATGCGAGAAGACAACACCAGAGAAAGTTATGGATTGTAGATTCAGAAGTAGTGATTTATAAAGAAAATGTCTGAACTGATTTATTTACAAAACACAAAATGCTTATTGGGCAGCGTTTACACTTGTCATTATCAATGTGACCTGAATCCGGATGTTTTCACATACATGGAATGTCATCTGATCAGCGTGTCCTGGTCCAAAGGTAGTCAAGGACACATCAGATCTCAGTGTAATGTAAATGCAATCCAGCCATCATGTCTGCATTCGCAAAACGCCACCCCCTCTCTCACGAACTGTCAGAAAAAAAGACGAAGAACACACATGTATAGACTAGTGAGACTTTTACATTTATCTTTGATTTGTAAAATGTCCCGTGACTGAAAATATTATTCTAAAGAAAACCCACCACTTCAGGTTGACTCTGCATCAGGTCATTCTCTGCAGACTTAAATAATGTGCGGGAAAGATGAATCTAATCAGTTATCTAGATAGAAAAGTCAGTTGATGTTGCCAAGTGTAGATGTGCCATATTCTGACTGACTGATGATCCGATATGCAAGCATAAACGCAGTCTTAGATGCAACCCTAATTAAATGCACCTGATTAAACTTATGGCATATCTGAAAACTACCTAGTATGTGTTGGAGCAGGGTAGGAACTAAACACCCCTTATTAAACACCCTGATTTACTTGATTGGTTAAAAATTTTTTCCTGCTCTTTCAGATGTCAGAGTTGGACGTTCTTGCTGCAAAGATGAATGCTGAGTTTGAGGAAGCTGAAAGTTTTGAACTGGTTGTTGAATGAAATTTCTAAAGAGCCTCATGCGCTCAGGACATTTTCAGGACACGTCATACCTTTCAACTTATTACTTTTATTATTGTTCATTATGCTTACTGCCCGCTGTTTCTTCCTGTTTGCAAAATCTAAACTTAGCATGTTTAAAGAGATCAAACAGTTTTGTTCTGATAATTTTTCTAAATGCCACAATCATAAGTAAATCTCTAAATTACAATGTTGAAAAACTTGTTGGTCTTTACTTTTTGGTTATTTCTGTGTTTTTTGTTGTTGTTTTTCATATTTGATGAATCAGTTTTGTTAAATTTTGTCATTTTAATAAATAGCCTTTTGGAGTAGTAGCCTTTCAGAGTTGAAACTGCATCCTTTTGTTAAAAGTTTCAAGTATTTTTCCTATGATAAAATGTCGGCAGAAAGGATGATCACTGGTAATATGTAATACACTTTTCATATGACCTATTTCATAAATAATGTCTGGCTAGATTACATGTTTAAGAAATGGATATAGGTATTTCTAAATTATAGATAAGTTGAACTATATACATTACAAATTTTTTTAAATATATTTTTTATTATTTCAAACCAAGTACTAATAGAAATCATTATGAGCAATTATTGCTGCATGTTGTGATTTAACTATGCTTCACCATAGAGTAAGCACCTGATCATATTATTCATATGCGCATCTGTTCTTTACTCTGTTCCAACATGGTTTCAGAACATTTGTTTAGTTGTATGCAGTGTGATGAGCATGTCAATACAATCCA
Source organism: Carassius auratus (assembly GCF_003368295.1). Classification (NCBI taxonomy): domain Eukaryota; kingdom Metazoa; phylum Chordata; class Actinopteri; order Cypriniformes; family Cyprinidae; genus Carassius; species Carassius auratus. Next base: position 451,443 of record NW_020528628.1, on the reverse strand, counting down.
TCCATCATTAATCTAACAGAAATGGATAAAGGTATTTCTAAATTATAGATAAGTTGAACTATATACATTTCAATTTTTTTTAAATATATTTTTTATTATTTCAAACCAAGTACTAATAGAAATCATTATGAGCAATTATTGCTGCATGTTGTGATTTAACTATGCTTCACCATAGAGTAAGCACCTGATCATATTATTCATATGCGCATCTGTTCTTTACTCTGTTCCAACATGGTTCCAGAACATTTGTTTAGTTGCATGCAGTGTGATGAGCATGTCAATACAATCCATCCATCATTAATCTAACAGAACCTGAGTGCATTGCATGCTGAGGAGTCTGTACCTTGAAACTGGATTAGCTGGCTAGCCAGGTTTTGTTTCAATCCTGAGTTTTAGCTATCACGAAAGTGACTTGGCTTTTAGCAGCATTTATTGCCATAGTAACTTGTGCTGCACAGCTAACCCGCTCCAGTTTCTCTGCTGTTGTACTGCTGTGCTGTAGCACCACGTTGGATTTTTCTGTCCCAGTGGAATTCTCTGTCATTTTAAAATTAAAATAAAGTACATAATAAACAAAACTGTATTCACCCCATCATTATTTAACAGCCTAGGCTAGGTCAAGTTTGCAGGCAAGATAACTGACACAAATGTCTCCCTAAACAAGATACATGTGTGCAAGTGAATCACGTTTAGTAGCTTGATAACAAGAAATCTTTGTCATGGTCTCACAACTATATTAAAATCAGACCAGTCAGAGCAGGTGATTTAATTTAAATCAACAACAAATGTCTAAGTATTTTATTATTCATGTATTTTATACATGAAATCACCTGCTCTGACTGGTCTGATCTTTTTTTTTTTTTTTCTTTTTTTTTTTTAATTTTAATCAACCTAAATGACTCAGATATTCTTTTCATTCAAGTCAATATTCTGAAAAAATAAGAGATTCATTCTTTAAAGCCTACGGTATCATATTTGAATTCTAAGGCCTTTAAATTACCAACATGATCAATTCTATGATGAAAACCATATTTATTAAGTGAGTAAAAGCCCTTGTAGTAAAAAAAAAAAGCAAAAGAATGAAACGGATCGCCTCACATTAATTGGTGGAAGGTGGTCGCTTATGACAGTCCCACATTGGAATAGTGTGTATATAAATGCTAATATTGCATATTGATATACATCCATGACTGATAAACAAGAAACACTTATGCATTTGTGTGTGTGTGTGTGTGTGTGTATATATATATATATATATATATATATATATATTGATTAGTCTCAATACATTCAATTTATTAAAAAAAGAAAAATACTTCATATTTGTTCATATTATTTCTGATAATTACTTCATATGTCAGGCTTTACATGATTAATTTGAAATTCTGGAAAACAGCTAAACATTTTGAAGGTATTGTGTTAGGAATAGGAAACTGGGAAGCTCTTCAATTTAATGAAAACAAAAAAAAAAACGTTACAAAACAAAACATGAGAAGAAACCATGTTAATTAATGCAAAAAAAAAAAAAGTTTTAATATAGATATAGATATAGCAGCAAAACAATTAATTTAGCTAAAACAATTAGTAAAAAAAAAAAAAAATTAGTTTAGCTACAGCATGTCAACATATCTTCAAGGGCCTGTACCATGATGGTGGCTAAACAAACTCAGGTTTACAGGATTAGTTGACAAAACCAAACCACACCAATCTGGCTTTGCTGGTACCATGATGCTGATCATCAGCTTTCTTTGTCAACTCAGGCTTTGCTCCTGAGTTTGTGGAGCACATGCAGAGCATGTGTGATTCACTTCTTGTGAGAGGTCCAACGAGATTCATTTGCTGAAGGTTAAGAGATAGGAGAATATGAAGAAAAAAATTCATAATATGCAATATGCAATATTAATGTTTATATACAAACTATTGCAATAGGCCTGTCATATGTGACCAGCTGTTGAACTGCCACCAATTAATGTGAGGTGAGCTGTTTCATTCTTCTTTTTTTAATACTACAAGGGCTTTTACTCTGGTAAAAGTAACAGGCCTTAGAATTCAAACATGATACCGTAGGCTTTATAGAATTAACCTCTTATTTTTCAGAATATTGACTTGAGTGAAAAGCAGAATATCTGACTCAGTTTAGGTTGTACACAATTTAAAAAAAGATCAGACCAGTCCGAGCAGGTGATTTCATGTATAAAATACATGAATAATAAAATTCTTAGACATTTGTTGTTGATTTACATTAAATCACCTGGTCTGATTTTAATATAGTTGTGAGACCATGACAAAGATTTATTGTAATCCAGCTATTAAACGTGATTCACTTGCACATATGTATCTTGTTTAGGGAGACATTTGTGTCCGTTATCTTGCCTGCAAACTTCACCTAGCCTAGGCTGTTAAACCTTGATGGGGTGAATACAATTTCTTTATACTTGTATTTTAATACATTTATGTACATTATTTTATTTTAAAATGACAGAGAATTACACTGGGACAGAAACATCCAACGTGCTGCTACAGCACAGCAGTACAACAATAATCAATGAGGGGTGAATAGTTCCAGAAGACATGTTGGCAATGAATGCACATACTGTTATGGCCATGTGTGAATTCTGGTATTATATAATAAAAGTAAGTTGATAGGAAATGATCATCCTTGTATGGCTTTTAATTTAGGACTCAGCTGTAATTGGGTCTGTGGCTATTTGTTCTTTTTCTGAAGGTTACATTTCATTCCAGTTTGACATTGATTACGGTTGGGTGCCTCACCAGTGTTACATAATTGATCATTGATTGTTTCTAGCATGGAATGGAATGAACAAATACATACCTACTTTAGCCACAGACCCTGGAGATGCCCCTACAGTTCTAACAGGAATTTCCCTTTTATCCCCCAATGTAGGTGTTGCTGTTTCTCATCCTATGGCTTATTTAAGCAAAAAAGGTGCAAGTGACTTCTATGAATATAACTACTTCACAGTTAAATATTTTCTTTCTTTATATAACTTTATATTTGCAATAAAATACAACCTTGTGTGCCTTATTTAAGCAAAAGGGTACGAGTGGTTGTGAAATTTTGGAATATAGTCACAATATAAATAGCATCATTAGGCGCAACACAGCACGGCCTCTGTTGTTATGGACAAAATAAATCATATATAAACAAATCATAGATAAACATTCAAAAACATTCAGTCAGGTCAAAGCAGTTGCACTGCTGGCTTTAAAATATGCATTTTTATGTTTTATAGCATAAATCAGAGGGTTTTCATTATATTCCAGAATCTAGGGAATCTGAGGTGAATGTATCCAAATTATAGCATCTTCCTAGCTTGCAGGGAAAGACTAAAAAATCATGGCAATGGGCTTTGCGGTGAAATTTTGCAAATTAAGTTCCTTTGTAAACGTGTGTGTAATTGCTTTTGTTTGTAATGTGGTTAATTTGTATAATTCTCATAGTATTCTCCTGAGTGTGTTCCTTGTCAGTTAAAAACTTTAGATTTGGATTCTCTTTATACATGATAAATATTGTTTGGATTGCCTTTTGCAATGTTTTTACATTGTTTTTCTGAAATATAGTAGTTATTATTACCCTAACAATAGATGGTCAGCATTATTTTAATTATTATAATTAGGAATATACTATATCAATAGTATAATACAATATAACAGAAATCAACCCAAAATAACACAAAAACACTTGTGAACTTGAATCAGAAGTATATTCAATTGCTACTCTAAATCTTATTTAGTTTTTATATCATAAGGTTTCATAGTTGTTGTTTTTTCCCCTATGGAATCAGTGCTGTGATTAGGATGGTTAAATGATGGCATGGACACTAAGGGGAAACATGTGCCTGTGAATGTGGATTATGATTAATGTTGTAAATTCAAATTGATTCTCAATGATTCCATTCTCAAATTGAATCATCAGCCCTGTTGCATTAACGTATGCATCAATAGTGATGACAGATACACAGGGGTGTTGCACTAGATCCCGGGTCCTATGCATAGGCAGTCCTGATGGGCCCCCAAATAAAAAATAAATTATATTCCAGACTTTTCAAGGGCCCTCTCTTCCTTTGGGGCCCTGGTACTCAGTACTGGTTTTACCCCCAGTCCGACGCCCCTGCGGATACAAGCCAGGCCTGAAGCAAATTAAACTGTGAACCATACTGCAATATGTATATTGCATGTTACTAATTTATCAGTGTTTTCGATAAAAAATATATGTATATATATATGAGGTCAAATTAAAATATGAAACTCCAAAAAAGTATTTCTTTAGAATTAAAAATTATTTCTAAGGACCCAAAAGCATAATTGAAAAACATTAAACATAACATATTTTATCTCATGGCCCCCCAAATTAAAATAGGTTGCCACTAGTGCCTACCATGGAAAATAATCTCCCCTTCAAACGATATTTTAGCTGTGAACTGATGTTATTGTCATTGCTGTACAAATTTGCCATGGGCATTTCAGACAATGAGATAGGAATTATTGACATCTGGTGCTCACACTGTGCTGATGACTGTTGGAAAATCATCCATGTCAGATAAAGGGGCCGGACCGACATGGATAGAAAAGTTGTGAAAATGCCAGCGCTCTCATCATTTCTTGAACCCTTCAATAAAGCAACACTTGTTTGCTCAAAGTCGCATTTGTTTGAAATTAAGAATTGAAATTGTACTTCTAAATTGATATTACAAAATATTTATTTTTCTTTAATCCTTTGAAGAAGTCTGGCTTCTTTTCTCTGTTGGCATTTTTGAACATTTTGCGGTAAGATATTGCAATATCATACAGCTAACTTGTAACAGTTTTAATTTTATGCTTATTAAACAAATTAGGCATGTATTACAATTTTATCTGACACCTGTAAATAATCATTAAGTATTTTCTTTTAATTCCTGATTATTTATTATTTATTTTATTATATTTATTATTATTTTATTATTATTCCTGTTTATTTATCATTATATTATTTTTCTTAGAACAAGTATACTGTATATTATATAAACCTATTTGTTTCAATCTAAAATTTAAATGCCAATTTATAAAATGTAATTCAGTCAGATATTCCATGCTTTATTACGTGCTCAATGTTTGACGCTTTGTAACTGGCAATACATATTTTTACATTTTAAATTACCACTACCAAACCTTTACCATATCTATTATGTATTCCCACAGTACTTTCCATTACACTGTGGATGATTTTTAGCTCAGGAAACGAGCATTTTTACAAAGCAAGAACAACTGAATTTAATTAAATTGTCTTTCTGAGGAGAAACAAGAATATAGACAATGGCTCATCATCAGATACATCACCATAGTCAACACCATCATCATCCTCATCATCAGCATCACCACTCATCTCATCATCACCATCGTGGTGCACACATACCTGAGGAACATGAGGATAAGAGGTAATAAAAATATATATTTGTAAAAAAATATATTATAAAATATATATGTGTGTGTGTGTGTGTGTGCCCCTTCACGGAAACTAGTGACACAAGTCAGCAGCACAACTTTCGAGCAAAATGAGAAAGAAGCGTTTTTTTTTTTTTCAAAATTGGTGATTTTCGTTTTTTTGCAGAATCTGTTAGTTGATATCACAAAGAAGCCTCTCCGTGTTTGAGATAGCAGTATTGGTATATTTAAAAGCGTACATTTTGAGGTTGAAATCAGCTAGTTTGTCGGAGATTCTAGCACGCAGTAGGGGCGTTTCATTGTCTTTCTGTATTTCCATACTGGATAAGCCTGCTTTTGTTTCTTTTGTTATTGCCCCCGCCCTCCGAGGGAAGCGTGGCTACTTAATATGCAGCGCTCTGGTCGGCTGTAGCTGATATCAAAATTCAGTGAAGATGGACGCCGCAAAGGTGAACGCAGACGAGCTGAACCGTGGCCGTTACACCCAAAATGTTTTGAAGTACTTCTTCGACGAGTCGGATGCTTATAAACAAGCGCTCACTGATTCTGAAGACGATCTGAGCGACAATGAAAGCGGCATAATAAGACTGTATAATATCCCTAATCTACAACTGAGCGAAGATGATGACGAGGAAGAATGTATTGGACTGGCGTCAGACGAGTTGGACAGTAAGATATCAGAGGCTATATCGATAGTAACATTTGATGGGGATAAAGAGAGAGAAATGGGGAAAATCCGTAACATTTAGAGGCAAACAGACGCACAGTTCAAACTTCGGATCTGCAAGAATACATTTCTGTTTCTTATGGGTTGAGTTTCCATAAACATCAAAGTTTGTTGTTTTGTGTCCATTCTAAGAACACACGTTATCTCATGTTAAGTCCATGTTTAGACCTTTCCATATCTACCTATTGTTATTAGCTAGCTCATCGGTTATCACAGAATCCTGTTAAAAAAGTGCTAATGCTACACAATGAAATCAGTTCACCAAGTTTTATGTAGAAAACCAGCAAATAACAAATAAAATTAGCATCAATATGTATTTTGTTTACATAAACATTAAAATAATAACATTAAAAATGATGGCCACATTTGAAAGATTAAAGATTTTTTATAAAAAGATAAAACTCACATATTTCAGCCTCTAAATCATTTTTATAAAAGTCAAAAAAGATAAATTACCGACATTTACAATGCACATTCTCCTTTATTATTAATAGTATGCTGTCCGATTTTTCCTGTTGTGTCTGTCGTTGCTATGCAGGGGGTATGGCTTATCTAAATGAGATGTAAATGAGCCCCATTGTCACTCACAGCAGTGAGAACTGCACAATCTTCAGAGGCTATTTCTGCTTTTTGAGCTTTTTTGAGTGCCTACCTTCAAATGGCCACAAATTCTCCAAATATTATCAGATTTCCATGTGTTACACATCGTTGGAAAGCTTGGAGACTATACACTTTCAGAATCTGTTAATAACTCAAAATGCCCCAGAACCGACTTGTGTCCCTACTTTCCGTGATTGGTCAATATTCACAATGTATATACACATGGTTGTTATCTTGAAGCTCAAAAACCTAACAATATTACAAGCAATTACATTATTTTCTTAAAGCTTCATTCTTTCTTTGGTTAAAAATGATCCAACATCAGTTATTGAGCATGACTAATACATGACTAATCAATGTTCAGAACTGTCTCCTTACCTTCAACAATTCACAACCTTAAGCTTGTAATAATGTTTTCCAAGTTTGCCGCTATTCATGATTATGTAACGTGTACATAAAAAAGGAGTCCTGGCTATTAGGCTATACTTTATGTGTGAATGCAACAGTTGGCGTATTATTTGTAGCCTCTCATTAAAGCAGCTGGAATAGTAAAACTTGTCAGAATGTGTTTAGAATGAGTTTTAAGGAAATTGATTAAATAGCTTTTTTAGGTCAAAAGAACAATTTCTTTCAATTTCTTTTGATGACAGTTAGATTATACAGAATTTTTAATCTACAGATAACACTAAATATATGTAGTCATACAATGATAATGTTGTTACCAGTAACAATTTGTTTGTAAAGTATATCAATAATAATAATTTGAACTGTTTGACATGATCTTAGCTAAATTTGGGATCATTATATTTAATCACCATTGGTTGCCTAATTTATTGTAAAACGTTTTTTTTTTTTTTTTTTTTAGTTGGTCAGAACAATACTGGAAGAAATGTAACTTACTTTTCAGATGACATTTTCCAGCAAAACTTCTTATTTTGGACATACTTCCAAAACATAGTATCTGTAATTCCAAAGTACAGTGAATATCCACACTGATGAGTTGACTGACAGCACTCACGTACACCTCAAAACATTAGATTTAGCTGCGCTGAGAAGCTATACTGATGCACAACCCACGCAAAGATAATAATTCCACAAACAACTACAGGTTTCAATCATGGTGACAAAGAGGCTAAACTTACAGACTGCAGCTTTAAGAAAATGTGAGTGTTGTTGCTAAACAGTTGCTAGGGTATTATGGGTGGTTTCTAGGGCATTGCGAGCTTGTTGCTAGGGTCTACTGAGATATTGTTGACTAGCCCAAATCAAAAGAAAGCATATGGTTTTAGGTATCATTCATGTCTATGTAACCCCTTTGGTTTTACTCGCCACACACCAAGCAACATTCGAGCTGGTGTTTTCAGCATGGGAGGTGGGCACACTAACAAGGTTAGTAAAGACCACAAGCTCTAGTGTTAATCGTTACTGTGCCTCTTGAGATCAGGGGGGTGAAGTTTACCTGCACAGCTCTTACTAGCTGGCCTCTTTTACACTCACCACCTTAAACCTCACCTCCATCCAGGTCATGGCACCAATGTAACCCCTCCAGTTCTATTTGACTGTGGGATTCTAACTGGAGTTTCTGGCATGGGAGGTGGGAACGCCAACAAAGATGTAAAAGACTGCAGCCTGTAGTGTCAGTTGCTAGTGCCCCTTTTGAAATCAGAGGACTGAGGCTTACCTGCACAGCTCTTAATAGCTGGCCTCCATTACATCTACAGCACAAATGAGTATACATAAATAAATAATGGGGATTTAATCATTTATATTTGTAGTAACTAATAATTAGTACCTTAGTAAGATCTAATAATTATTTTTTCTTCACTTTTATCCATAGTACTTCAGATGCCAGCAGTGGTCATCATCACATTCATGAGCATTATAACCATCATCACCCCCAAACTGACAGCCATCATCATCATCATCCACAACATCAAGATAAACATCACACACCGAAAAAGAAAACTCACTCTAAAGCTTCATTCACTTCCTCAAACTCTTCTGGGTCTTCCCCTAGTTCTCTGTCTAAGTCTTCATCAAGCTCACCCAGTTCTGATTCTTCTTCTTCTGATTCCTCTTCCTCCTCCAATTCCTCTTCATCTTCTTCCTCCAAATCATATTTCTCCAATTATAGCTTTTCCTCTTCGTCTTCCTCTTCCTCTGGTTCATGTACTTCATGGTCATCTGAAACCAGTCTGGAAAATGCCCCTTTGCCTACTTCGTCCAAGCGAGCTATTCAACATCCAAAGCACTCACAATCATGTATGGATATCAGCAGAGGACGGAAAGCATTTGAAGATGATGAGGATGATGTAGATACAATGCCTTTATTGGATGCTGATGGCCAACTGAAGAAGTCCACAAGCATGGAAAAGAACCTTACTGTCAAAGAAAAAAGTGGAGGGACTGCCAAGAAGACTGCAACAAATTCTCAACAAAAGAATGAAAAAGGCAATAAAGAGCAACAACATAATTGTGTTAAAGGGGCTGCAAACATAAGAAAGACCAAGTCTATGGAGGTTTTGACAAGGCAAATAGATCATGCTGGTGTTGGAGACTTGGATGAGAAAGGGCTGGAGAAAAGGAAACAAGAGGCTCATAAGAACTTTGTGAAGGAGAAGATTAAGTTTTCTGCCTTTCTGAATGAAATCACAAGGCAGGTACTTAGCCCATCAAGACTTACATCACTTGGGGTAACAGATTTTCACAGGCCCTTGAGCCCTGGTCAAACTTCATTGCATCCAAAGGCATTATCTCAAAAGCCTGAACATAAAACAGAAAAGAAGTCAAAAATTACCAGAAGCCGGCTTGGAAGTAGTGCTAGCTCCATAACATCAACTGCTCACACCCATGTCAGCAAATACTTACACTCTAGTAAGCATTCTCACTCAAGTAAGCACTCTCACTCAAGTAAGAGCTTCCATTCCAATCGGCACTCACATTCAAGCAAGACTTCCTGCTCAAACAAAAATTCTTATCCTAAAAGGGAGCTCATCTATCAACAACAACACCAGGCTGTTCCCAGGCATCGATGTCACAGTGCAAAAAGTGATAAAAGCTATACTAGTTCTTCTTCAAAAGGTATTTCATCTGGGACTGAACGTGGCCACAAAAGTCAGCAAAAGCACCAAACTGCCCCCAAAGAACATTTAAATTCACAGAATCATCGAACTTCACACCTCAAATTGTCTCCATCACACCACCATTACAACAAACATAATCATAGCTCGCCTTCATGTCCTTGTTCTCCAGAAACAGAAAACTGCCATCATCGTTCCCATCCAGAATCGCATTACCATCATACCCGTCCAGAATCACATCACCATCACATCCATCAGAAATCTCATCACCATCATGACCATCCAGAATCTCATCACCATCACTCCCGTTCAAAAAATCATCACCATCACACCCATCCAGAATCTCATCACCATCATTCCCATTCGGAATCTCATCACCATCATACCCATCCAGAATCTCATCACCATCACGCCCTTCCAGAATCTCATCACCATCATGCCCATCCAGAATCTCATCACCATCATGCCCATCCAGAACATCATTACCAGCATGCCCATCCAGAACCTCATCACCATCATGTCCAACCAGAATCCCTTCAGCATCATTCCCATTCAGAATCCCATACTAATCATTCCTATCCAGAATCTCAACACCATCTTTCTCAATCAGAATCTCAACACCATCATGTCCAGCTAGAATCTCAACACCATCATGCCCATTCAGAATCTCATCACCATCATTTGCCATCACATCACCACCATGAAACTCATCATAACCCATCACCACACGATAACTCTCCTCATTCAGATTCCCACAATCGTTCCCCTTCTCCATCACATTACCATCATGAATCATATCATAGTCCAACACATTCTTCTAAATCAGAATCTCACCATCATTCAGAAGCTCACCACTATCCTTCTAATGCAGAATCCCACCACCATCATCATTCACCTTCGCCACCACATTACCACCATGGAAGTCAGCACACTTCATTTTCACATCATCATTCCACCCATTCAGAAACTTTCCACCCTCATTTCCATCCAAAATCTCACCACTATTCGCCTCCTTCTCCTCTCCAACACCATGGAGAACACCATAGTAGTATATCTCATCTTTCTACTGACTCAGAAACACAACATCAGTTTTGTGTGAAATCTCAACATCATCATTCTGACTATGAGTCCTCTCATCCCAAGTCTCACCAGCATCATCACCATCATCATTCCCATCCTAATCACTCATCAAAACCTGATCATCACCATCACACTTCAGATTCAGAACGAGAGTACAACAATTTCCATGATGATTTACACTCTGAAACTCACCAATACTCTCATTCACATGATGCATCCTCTACACCTGAACACCATTATCATTCTTCTCACACTGACACTCACCATAGTCCTCATCAACATCACTTGTCTGACAGTCATCCAAAAAGTCCTGTACACTCTAATTCACCCTATCATTATGTAAATAATCCCATCTCATATTTGGAGTCCCAAAAGCACAGCACATCACATTCTAAAGGACAACTTTCAAATTTGGAATTCCACCACGAAAGTGATCACAATTCTCCAGAACCTCTTCCTAACCATTTCCACTCAGGAAATCATGACAAGCCCCCTGTTGAATCAGATCATTACCATCACCACAAATCTCAAGAATCCCAAAATAATTCCCATTCAAATGCCCATCACCATTCCAATCAAGAGACTAATCATCCTCAACATCATGAGCATTCAGAATCTCATCATCATTCTCAACCAGAATCCCACCATCACCATTCCCAAGATCACAATCGTCGCCATGACCATCCGGAATCACAGAATCAACATTCCCATATGGGACATCACCACTTTCATTCTGAATCAAACCATTATCATTCCCACTTCAAAGAGGATGATCACCCAAGCCATCTTCGCCACTCTCCAATAGGCCAACGGTCTACTTCTCCCCATTCTAACAAGTCAGATTCATCAGCTAGCTCCACTATCCAGGACGATCAATCCACAGTGAGCTACCAAGAGTCATCCTCATTCCCAAAGGTGATAATTTTTTATTTATTGTTGAAGTAGAATGAAAATTTATAAAACGGATAGATCCAGTCCTTGATTCTGATTGGTTGAGTTGTGTTTCTTGGGTCTTATTCCTTTGTTATATATTTATATATACTGATAATTATTTGCTGTTGTGGTTTTCCATGTTTGACTCGGCTTTCATGTTTACCCAGGATAAGGATTCAGAATTGGAGAAGTTAATGTGAGTTTTTGTTTCTTTGCATTCTTTTTTGCATGCTGCCTGCTAAAGTACTAATTGCCTTACATTTGGTTCTGGACATGGCTTTTCAGCTTCGTCTGGGTGGCTGGGAAACAATTTGCTTTAAGATGCACTCAAATAGAAATTATCCCTTCTTGGAATAGCCAGAGATATATAGTAACGAAGTAGAACTACTTCACTACTGTACTAAAGTACTAAAAGGCAGTATCTGTACTTTACTAGAGTATTGTTTTTTTCTCCTACTTCCACTTTTACTTCACTACATATTTTCGATGAGTTTAATACTTCTACTCCGATATATTTTTTATGTGCTGCATCGATACTCGTTACAATTATAAAAATGTTACGAATCATCCCATTACAAACCCACATTACCACTGCCAGAACTGTAGATGGCAGGTTTGACGAAGCTGTCAGTTCTTTCTGTCAGTTCGATTCAATAAACCGGTTGGAGAAAACAGTTCACCGGTTCTTTTGCGCTCGACGTAATGGTGTCATTGGCGTTGACTGCAAGCCTTCGGTTTATCTGGGCTCATAACAATAACATTAGCACAGAATCAGTTCAGAATCAATCACCAAAAGAATCAGTTCAGTTCAGACGCTCTGTGTGTCGGTTTGCTTCACGCTGAATCACACATGCGCAGTTTCATCAGCTTCTCGGTTCTCGAATCGGACGCGTCTGACAGAAACGGTTCTTGACTCGTGAACGAGTCAGTCTGTTGTTCGTGATCTGGCTCGGCTCGGTGTTCATCTTCAGTTCTCTCGTCACATCAGTTCAGTCAGTGTGCTGTTTGAGTACATTAATTACTCCGGTATATTGGTTTGTTTGTACTCAGAGGGAGTGTCAGTCATATTAAACAAGTTAACAGCTTAAGTCATTTGCGTACTGGAGACGCGAACCGTTTAAAACGATTCAGTTCGATTTGGTGAACTGTTTCAAAAAGATCCGGTTACATCGAATGATTCGTTCGCGAACTGGATATCACAAACTGCTTTGTTTTGAACTGTCTTACAACAGACATGGAAGAGAAGACAATCCTGAATAAAGTCGTAGTTTTTGCTATTTTTGGACCAAAATGTATTTTCGATGCTTCAAAAAATTATAACTGACCCTCTGATGTCCCATGGACTACTTTGATGGTGTTTTTCTTACCTTTCTGGACATGGACAGTAGACCGTTCGCTCAGTTTCAATGGAGGGACTGAGAGCTCTCGGACTAAATCTAAAATATCTTAAACTATGTTCCAAAAATAAACGGAGGTCTTACAGGTTTGAAACAACGTGAGGGTAAGTTATTAATGACATAATTAATAACTAATAATACAAAAAGTTACAGCCAAAGGAATTGTGATTGTCCTTTAGGTTAATCATTAGAAATAATAAAAACAATATGTTCAAACTTTTGACTACTTTCTTTAATAACTACATAACACAATACTTGTACTTTTACTTTAAGTACTTGAGTAGTAAATTTTTAAATAGACTACTTGCAATACTTAAGTACAAAAAATGTTGAATACTTTAGTACTTCTACTTAAGTGTGGTGCTTAAAGAGCACTTCAACTTCTACTCAAGTCACTTTTTTGATAGAGCACTTGTACTTTTACTCAAGTATGGTTCTCTAGTACTTTATACGTCTCTGGTTATAGCTCATAAAAGCATTCTGTATCTTGCAGTTTATGTTTTCTTGGAGGCATGCTTAATGGACTGTCTGTGTGTTTATTCCATCCAGGATCTTACAGGAGCAGAATGAGGCTCTCCACCACAGCTTGCTGCAGACAACTATGCAAATGGAATGTATGGGAGCTGAGTTCAAAACTGGACACCAGCTTCTTGAATCGGAGTTACAAAGAACTCGCATAGAGCTTAGCAGCTTAATGGAGCGGTTCACAAGGTGAGACACTAGAATAAATTGTACTGTGCATTTCTATTCCATTTCTATTCTATTCTATTCTTATATAATGCATGCACATAAAATAGTCCTGTTCAAAATACAGTTTTTTACATAATTTGAGCTAAAACTTCAGACTTGTTTAAAAACGGTCAGGGTTTTTGGTTCTGTGGGCAATGTGCATCCTTAAGCATGCACTGTATTTATACACTACATTAACTAATTTAGTAAACCATATATTTTAATGTTGAATAGATATATAAAGAAGATATATAAGAGGGCAGTCTCGACAATGCTGAATTTTATAACAATTTTATACGTACACTTTTAAAAGGTGCACTTTTTAATAATGTCAAATTAAAAGTTTTACTTTAAAGTACATTAAATTCATTATGTTTGAATAACCTTTTGTTTTTCTTTAAATAAGTATTTTGATGTGTTTAGTTGATGAACTAAAGTACATGTGTAAAGTTTGGTAGTATAAAACACTGAATAACATGAACACGCAAAAATAAGAAGAGAACAAAGGGTTTAAATACACATTTTGATGTGTATTTTCCGGGTATTTCTGATTTTCATTAAGTGCCATCTAATATCAGCGAGTGAATTTGCATGTTCACTCAGCTCATCGCCAGTGAAAATCGGTTGGACAAGAACACAAAAGACACATCGAAAAATGATGGTAATAAGCACAAGATAATCATCCTGGTGTGAATGTGGCTTAAAATGTTCCAATTCAGCCCATTCCAAAGGTTCTGCCAGTAGTGGGCACTCATGCAACATAATCAATGAAGTACATCAAAGTAAACAAGATGGAGGGAAGTCTGTGAGTGAAAGGTATTTAAAAAAAAGGACCAGAATGCAGCCAAAGAGTCCAGGCCAAAAGATACAGTACGTGGGGCAATGGATGGTGGGAGGAGCCAGTGAGGAGCCAAGAACAGGATGGTAATCCAGAGGCCAGCCAGGACGAGACCCTAGGGTGAAGTAGAAGGTGAGAGGAGCCATGGTGGAAACAACTTGATAGATGAACACCCTGGGATTTACTGATGGAGATGCAGCCACCAATTATGGAGACCCAGGTGGAGCTGATGAGCTGAAAAGCCCACACAACACTGATGGTCCTGGAGACCAAGGTGTAACCCAGGAACCAGAGGACAGAGGCTGAAATGGTGGGACCAAGGGAAAAGTGGGACGTGGGAGCCCAGAGAAGCCATATGGCAGATAGTTTTTGGTTGAGCCAAGGGAAGGGATAAGGTTAAGCTGAGGTGTTGACAAACTGAGGTGGAGCAATGGGTATGGAGGCTAGAGTTGGAACCAGAGAATCTGATCTGTTTGTGGAGCTGATGGCCAGAAGACCCTGGGCAGGTCATCCATGTCAATGGGAGCTGCAGAGGGGCTGAAGGACAGCAGCAGAAGTGGAGCTGAGGAACTGGCTAATTGAGGAGATGGGAGAGGGAGGCTGGGTGGGAACTTGGGAAACTCATGAAGCTCAGGAGATGCAGGAGAGCTGGAAGGAACAAGCAGAAACTCAGGAGAATTGCGTTTTACCTCTTTAAACCAGTCAATAACATCCTCCTAAAAATGTCCTGAAGTTACTCAAAATATCTACCAGAAGCCAGCTCTTGCACCTGGTCAGACTCAGGCTGTGGAATGGGCTCCGGGGAAATGGGTCCCTTAAACCTCTTCCTTGGTTCAGGCTCGTCCAAAATTTTTAGTTTTTTCAAAGCATTCATGTTAATATATCATATAGATTTCTATGTCTTTCTATTTCATCAGACTTCAGGACAACTACTCCTGCACACAACAAACCAATCATCTTCTGGAAAAGAAACTGCATTGTGTGGTAAAGCCCAATTTAACCATTCAGACTTGTTTAATTGCTCTAATTAAACTCATTTATTTATATGGATTCAAAATTACATTATATCCATAGACCATTGATTTACATAACTGTAAAATTCCAACAAATTATTACTGACTTTAATCACTTTCCTTTATTTTTTGCTATTTCAATTTAGGCTCAAAATATAGATGGAGAGCGAGAGCAACTGAACGAGCGGGTCTCAAAGCTCACAGAACAACTGTCTGCAGCACAGACAACCATCCAAAGTCTAGAGACTATTAATGTGAGAGTTTGATTTCATTTTAATTCGTAATATACATTTTAATGTAGATGCCCTTCATAGTAGATACAGGTGCTTCTCAATAAATTAGAATATCAACGAAAAGTTCATTTATTTAAATAATTCAACACAAATTGTGAATTTTTTTTTAAATTATCTTTTTATTTAAAAAGGCAAATTCCCATCACATACATTAATTACAGCTTTTTAGTTTTTCAAGTACATATATAGGGATGGATTCAGATGTTTTAGATGAGTTTGTCTATATTGCCCTTCCGACATTTTCTTTTACCAACCATTACTTATTCCAATAAAGACAATAATTAAATAAAACAGAACCCGGGATGCGCACCATTTCCAGTAATTACAACCTCACATAAAAAGAGGGTAGGTCTACACAAATCATAAACAAAATTAGATGAAATCAGATCTAATTGGTTTTAGATACTCAGTCCATTTAGACCAAATCTTATAAATTTTTTCTTTTTCAACTTTGAGGGAAAAGGATATTTTTTCCATAACATAAATCTCATAAACTATTTCAATCCACTCCTCAATGGTGGGTGGATTCACTTTCAACCATTTCCTCGTAACAGATTTTTTACTGGCTGCCAATAATATAGACAGCAGTTTTTTATCGTCAATGTTCCATGTCTCAAACCCTACATTACCCAAATACACAGTTTCACATTTAAGTGGAATGTTTACATTAAAAACATTGTTTATATGTTTTTGAATCTTTTCCCAGTAAGGTCTTATTATATGGCAGTCCCAAAAAATATGGTAGTGATTAGCTCCATTAGATCCACAAAGTCTCCAGCAGGCATCTCCGCTGCCTTGGTATCGTTTCTGAACGGGTGTGATAAAAAATCTCCGGTGTGATTATTATTTTTATTTCACTTTCCCATTTCTTCCTTATGTATTCCGTATTTTCTTGTTTAGATACAGTATTGTTCAAAATAATAGCAGTACAATGTGACTAACCAGAATAATCAAGGTTTTTCGTATATTTTTTTATTGCTACGTGGCAAACAAGTTACCAGTAGGTTCAGTAGATTCTCAGAAAACAAATGAGACCCAGCATTCATGATATGCACGCTCTTAAAGCTGTGCAATTGGGCAATTAGTTGAATTAGTTGAAAGGGGTGTGTTCAAAAAAATAGCAGTGTGGCATTCAATCACTGAGGTCATCAATTTTGTGAAGAAACAGGTGTGAAACAGGTGGCCCCTATTTAAGGATGAAGCCAACACTTGTTGAACATGCATTTGAAAGCTGAGGAAAATGGGTCGTTCAAGACATTGTTCAGAAGAACAGCGTACTTTGATTAAAAATTTGATTAGAGAGGGGAAAACCTATAAAGAGGTGCAAAAAATGATAGGCGGTTCAGCTAAAATGATCTCCAATGCCTTAAAATGGAGAGCAAAACCAGAGAGACGTGGAAGAAAACGGAAGACAACCATCAAAATGGATAGAAGAATAACCAGAATGGCAAAGGCTCAGCCAATGATCACCTCCAGGATGATCAAAGACAGTCTGGAGTTACCTGTAAGTACTGTGACAGTTAGAAGACGTCTGTGTGAAGCTAATCTATTTTCAAGAATCCCCCGCAAAGTCCCTCTGTTAAAAAAAAGGCATGTGCAGAAGAGGTTACAATTTGCCAAAGAACACATCAACTGGCCTAAAGAGAAATGGAGGAACATTTTGTGGACTGATGAGAGTAAAATTGTTCTTTTTGGGTCCAAGGGCCACAGGCAGTTTGTGAGACGACCCCCAAACTCTGAATTCAAGCCACAGTACACAGTGAAGACAGTGAAGCATGGAGGTGCAAGCATCATGATATGGGCATGTTTCTCCTACTATGGTGTTGGGCCTATTTATCGCATACCAGGGATCATGGATCAGTTTGCATATGTTAAAATACTTGAAGAGGTCATGTTGCCCTATGCTGAAGAGGACATGCCCTTGAAATGGTTGTTTCAACAAGACAATGACCCAAAACACACTAGTAAACGGGCAAAGTCTTGGTTCCAAACCAACAAAATTAATGTTATGGAGTGGCCAGCCCAATCTCCAGACCTTAATCCAATTGAGAACTTGTGGGGTGATATCAAAAATGCTGTTTCTGAAGCAAAACCAAGAAATGTGAATGAATTGTGGAATGTTGTTAAAGAATCATGGAGTGGAATAACAGCTGAGAGGTGCCACAAGTTGGTTGACTCCATGCCACACAGATGTCAAGCAGTTTTAAAAAACTGTGGTCATACAACTAAATATTAGTTTAGTGATTCACAGGATTGCTAAATCCCAGAAAAAAAAAATGTTTGTACAAAATAGTTTTGAGTTTGTACAGTCAAAGGTAGACACTGCTATTTTTTTGAACACACCCCTTTCAACTAATTGCCCAATTGCACAGCCTTAAGAGTGTGCTTATCATGAATGCTGGGTCTTGTTTGTTTTCTGACAATCTACTGAACCTACTGGTAACTTGTTTGCCACGTAGCAATAAAAAATATACTAAAAACCTTGATTATTCTGGTTAGTCACATTGTACTGCTATTATTTTGAACAATACTGTAATTGTATAGCATTATATAATTTGGAGATAATTTTGTTGCTTGGACTGGGTTTGATTAATGATAAAAATACTTCCAGGAACCCTGATTCACTTGTTCCTAACACCCCTTTAAGATTTTCGTTAAAGTGATGTCTCACTTGCAGGTATCTAAAAAAATCATCTTTTACCAGTCCGTAATCTTTCTGTAGGGTTTCGAAACTTTGGAATGCCCCTTTGTGGGTAAATGAATGATAAGTAGTTAAACCTTTTGAGATCCATATCTTAAATCTATCATCGATTCTGTTTGGTGCAAAGTCTGAATCATAGGCACAACATCTCATAATTTTAGATGCTTCTCCCAATCTGCAAATTTTATTTTTGCCTGCCAGGACTTCAGGAAGCTGCCTGTTATAGAATCATCTGGGATATCCTGCTCCTCTAGTAGTTTGTTATCACTCAGTAGAGCTGTTACTGGAATTCCGTTTAACGTCATAATTTCTATTTCTTTCCATGTTGCAGTATATGTTGGTGAGCACAGGCAGACTAAAGATCTCAATTGGGCTGCATGGTAGTAATCTTGTAAACAAGGAAGGCTCATTCCGCCCTTCTCTTTTCTTAATTACAGTGTCTTAAATTTAATTCTGGCCCTTTTCTCTTGCCACAAATACCTTGCTATTAATCTGTCCCACTCCATGAATTGCTTAGATGATATTTTGACTGGCAGGCATTGAAAAAGGTATAACATCCGTGGAAGGATATTCATCCTAATTGACTCTATCCGGGAGCTTAAACTCAAAAAAGGAATAACATTCCATCTATGTATATCAGATTTTATCTTTGAATTTAATGGGCCGCAATTGATGTCGTACAATCTTGAGAAGTCCCTCGGTAATAAAACACCCAAATATTTAATAGATTCAGCATCCCATCTCCAATTATACCTGGTCTTAATCGAGTCTGGTGGGTCATAATTAAATTTTAATATTTGAGTTTTGTTGATATTAATTTTATAACCCGAAGTGAAACCAAATTCCTCTAGTTATTTCATCAGTTTTGGGAGTGTCTGAGTAGGTTGTGTTATACTTATTAATAAATCGTCCGCAAATAGGGCAAATTTTTGCTCCCCGGATTTCATTGTTACCCCCTTTATATCCGACCTCTGCCTAATCAATTGACTCATGGGTTCTATAAATAGGGCAAAGAGGAGTGGCGACGCACAACACCCTTGTCTGGTTCCTCTTTCTAGAATAAATTAATTGGTTAGATCTCTGTTGATTTTAATTCTAGCTGTTGGTTTATTGTACAGTATTGTTCAAAATAATAGCAGTACAATGTGACTAACCAGAATAATCAAGGTTTTTCGTATATTTTTTTATTGCTACGTGGCGAACAAGTTACCAGTAGGTTCAGTAGATTCTCAGAAAACAAATGAGACCCAGCATTCATGATATGCATGCTCTTAAGGCTGTGCAATTGGGCAATTAGTTGAATTAGTTGAAAGGGGTGTGTTCAAAAAAATAGCAGTGTGGCATTCAATCACTGAGGTCATCAATTTTGTGAAGAAACAGGTGTGAGTCAGGTGGCCCCTATTTAAGGATGAAGCCAACACTTGTTGAACATGCATTTGAAAGCTGAGGAAAATGGGTCGTTCAAGACATTGTTCAGAAGAACAGCGTACTTTGATTAAAAAGTTGATTAGAGAGGGAAAAACCTATAAAGAGGTGCAAAAAATGATAGGCTGTTCAGCTAAAATGATCTCCAATGCCTTAAAATGGAGAGCAAAACCAGAGAGATGTGGAAGAAAACGGAAGACAACCATCAAAATGGATAGAAGAATAACCAGAATGGCAAAGGCTCAGCCAATGATCACCTCCAGGATGATCAAAGACAGTCTGGAGTTACCTGTAAGTACTGTGACAGTTAGAAGACGTCTGTGTGAAGCTAATCTATTTTCAAGAATCCCCCGCAAAGTCCCTCTGTTAAAAAAAAGGCATGTGCAGAAGAGGTTACAATTTGCCAAAGAACACATCAACTGGCCTAAAGAGAAATGGAGGAACATTTTGTGGACTGATGAGAGTAAAATTGTTCTTTTTGGGTCCAAGGGCCACAGGCAGTTTGTGAGACGACCCCCAAACTCTGAATTCAAGCCACAGTACACAGTGAAGCATGGAGGTGCAAGCATCATGATATGGGCATGTTTCTCCTACTATGGTGTTGGGCCTATTTATCGCATACCAGGGATCATGGATCAGTTTGCATATGTTAAAATACTTGAAGAGGTCATGTTGCCCTATGCTGAAGAGGACATGCCCTTGAAATGGTTGTTTCAACAAGACAATGACCCAAAACACACTAGTAAATGGGCAAAGTCTTGGTTCCAAACCAACAAAATTAATGTTATGGAGTGGCCAGCCCAATCTCCAGACCTTAATCCAATTGAGAACTTGTGGGGTGATATCAAAAATGCTGTTTCTGAAGAAAAACCAAGAAATGTGAATGAATTGTGGAATGTTGTTAAAGAATCATGGAGTGGAATAACAGCTGAGAGGTGCCACAAGTTGGTTGACTCCATGCCACACAGATGTCAAGCAGTTTTAAAAAACTGTGGTCATACAACTAAATATTAGTTTAGTGATTCACAGGATTGCTAAATCCCAGAAAAAAAAAAAATGTTTGTACAAAATAGTTTTGAGTTTGTACAGTCAAAGGTAGACACTGCTATTTTTTTGAACACACCCCTTTCAACTAATTGCCCAATTGCACAGACTTAAGAGCGTGCATATCATGAATGCTGGGTCTTGTTTGTTTTCTGACAATCTACTGAACCTACTTGTTTGCCACGTAGCAATAAAAAATATACTAAAAACCTTGATTATTCTGGTTAGTCACATTGTACTGCTATTATTTTGAACGATACTGTATATAGCTGCAAATGTGTCAATTATAGTCGTATGAAAGCCATATTTTGCAAGTACTTTATATAAAAATGCCCACCTCACTGAGTCAAATGCTTTCTCTGCATCTAAACTTAATATCAATGTCTCCAGTTTTTGTTGTGTGACTTGTTTCATAAAATGCAGCGTTTTCCTGATGTTATCTTGGGTCTGTCTTTGTCTGACAAAGCCAGTCTGGTCCTTATGTATTAATACAGGTAATATCAGTTCAATTCTTTTAGATAATATGGAGGTGAATAATTTATAATCATTTACCTTTAATAGTTGGGTTATTCAGAATGTTTGAGTTCAGTCTCCAGAGAGTGGATTTTTTCTTATTATTCAGGTGGATTGACATATAAATGGGATCATGGTCTGAGATAGTGCTAACTTTTATTTCACAATTATCCACCCTACAAAGATCACCTTTAAGCATAAAAAAATAATCTATGCGTGAATATACATAATGAACGGATGAATAGTGCGAATAATCTCGACCTGTCGGGTTTATCTCTCGCCACACGTCCACAATCCCCACTTCACACATCCAAGTATTTTAATCTTCTACTAATGTTTTTGGCGCCAGATTTCCCATTTGATGAGTCAATTTTCGGATTTAATGGACATTAAAATCTCCACCACATATTAAGATCCCTTGACTTTTTGTTATCATTAGATCAATTATATGTTTATAAAAGGACCAGTCACTGCCTGGAGGTACATACACATTAAGGAGACTCATCACAATTCCTTCTATTTTACCCGTAACCATAACAAATCTGCCTTCGCTATCCTTATGCTCTGATATGTGTTCGTAATTTACAGCACCGGATATCAGAGTCGCCACTCCTCTCCTCCTTCCCGAATCGTGGGAAGAAAAGTAAACGTGTTTAAATCCTGATTTATTTAATTTGGCTTGTTCAGAGTCACTAAGATGTGATTCTTGCAAAAATGCTACCTGAATTTTATCCTTCTTTAATTTTGATAAGATTTTCCCTCTCTTCACTGGATTGAGTACTCCGTTAACATTAAATGATGCTATTTTTAAAGACCTGCTTTGCATCTATGTGATTCCCCCTTTCATCCCGTTCAGAAACCTGGTGCGCATCCCCCTCCCTGGAAAAACCGACAGGGAATGAACAACTAACGTATTAAAAAACATAGAACTGAACACAGTTTGTCTGCATGACTCCCTATGTAGGGGTCTATAGAACTGACCCTTTTGAGCCTCCCAAGGTGGATCGAAGGGAAAAGTCCCCCTCCTCAGTCCGGAGGGAGAGGCCCTTACCTGCAACAGTCGCATAGTGAGATAATAAAAAAAAAAATAATAATAAAAAATATATATATAAAAAAAAGGATTCAAAGGTGAAAAATTAGTCCGGAACGAACCAGTCAATCCTGTCATGAAACTCCACCCTTAATTACCGTATAGTTCAAGGGATCTCTCCGCCATCCTTGAGCTTTGGATTAAATCCTTTAAGTCCCGGAGGGATCCGGTGATGCTCTCCTGAAGGTTCGGAGCTTCTCCCTGTAGCTTGATTCCCGCCCGACTCTGTGTCTTTCCTCACTCGTCTGTCCACTCTTGTCCAGGATAACCGCTGCACCTCCTCCATAAGCGTCTCCGGAGGTCTGGTGGTTGTTACAGTGTAGACTCTTCTCTGCATGTCTTCCGATGCCTCCTCTATAGTATCATAGGTTTTGGTTCCGTCATCGTGTCTCACGCGAAGCCTGGCCGGGAAGAGCGTCTGGAATTTAACTTTTTTTTCCTTCAGCACTCTGCGGATCTCTGAATATTCTATTCGTTTCTTGAGTATCAGAGGTGGATAGTCGTGATCCAGATTTATGTGGTTTTCTTGCCAGGTAAACCCCTTCCTTTGCCATGCCTTGTGGAGTATTGACTATTTAGTTTTGAAACTTAAAAACTTAATTATGATGGAGCGTGGCGACGCTCCCTCCGGCGGCCTCGGTCCCACCGATCGAAGAGCCCTTTCAATCTGCAGGTCGGGCATGTCATCAGTCAACTCGAGACCCTCATGTAGTAAACTTTCCACAAACGAAACCATCGTTGTTGACTCCTTTTCGGCTTCCTCCGGTACCCCGTAAATCCTTATGTTATCGCGTCTGGAACGATTTTCCAGATCCAGCAGCTTTTCCTCCATCTTAGTGTGCAGCTTTAGCATAGCATTGATGACTTCCTCAGTGTTTTGGATCCTTTCTTCTGCTTTCTCTATTCGCCCTTCTGCCTCGTCCAGTCGGGCATTCACCTTCCCCATTTCTTCTTTTATTGTCTCTAGTTGTTCTTTATTTTCTTGTTGAAATTCTCTTAGTTCTCGCAGCCAAGTCGGCCATTTCTCCCCGTTGTTTGCTAGCTTAAACTTGTTAGCTGCTAATATTGTTGCGAAACCATCTATCTCACCCTCTGTCTTCGGACGATTTTTATAGCTCTAAGTGGTGTTATAACTCTTACCCCCTTGTCTACGTTTTTTATTAAATTATTTATTTGGCTTATATGGGGGAATTTCTCTAATTTCGCTGGTTCAACCGGGAGCTCTATCACTATGCGGCCATCCTAACGATGTTCCGACCGGAAGTCGAAACTCGTATATTAAATAAATACAATGCACACAGACTGAAGCAGCTTAAGTCTTTGGTTCTTTTAATTGTGATGATTTTGTCTCACATTTAACAAAAACCCACCAATTCAATTAGAATACTTCATAACATCAATAAATACGAAAAAGTGAATTGTTGGCCTTCTGGAAAGTATGTTCATTGAGTACATGTACTCAATTCTTGGTAGGGGTAATTTTGCTTTAATTGCTGCCTCAATTTGGCGTGGCATGGAGGTGATTAGTTTGTGACACTGCTGAGGTGGTAAGGAAGCCAAGGTTTCTTTGACAGTGGCCTTCAGCTCAGCTTCATTTTTTGGTCTCTTGTTTCTCATTTTCCTCTTGACAATACCCTATAGATTCTCTATGGATTCAGGTCTGGTGAGTTTGCTGGCCAGTCAAGCACACCAACACCATGGTCATCAAACCGTCATTGCGGTTCTCCCGGTTGGTTGTGTATCTTTTTCTCCCACACTTTTTCATTCAACTCAACTTTCTGTTAACATGCTTGGATACAGCACTCTCTGAACAGCCAGCCTCTTTGGCAATGGATGTTTGTGGCTTACCCTCCTTGTGTAGGGTGTCAATGATTGTCTGAGATCATTTTGAAGGCTCATGAAACCTTTGCAGGTGTTTTGAGTTGATTAGCTCATTGGCATGTCACCATATTTTAATTTGTTGAGATAGTGAATTGGTGGGTTTTTGTTAAATGTGAGCCAAAATCATCACAATTAAAAGAACCAAAGACTTAAACTACTTCAGTCTGTGTACACAGAATTGATTTAATACACGAGTTTCACAATTTGAGTTGAATTACTGATATAAATGAACTTTTCTTTGACATTCTAATTTATTGAGAAACACCTGTAGTTACTTTAAATATTTCCATTCAAAAGTCCAAGATAACTGAATATGATGAATATAAGGGGCTATTTGACAAAAATTAAGATTGGAAAGAATTTTATGATTTCATTCCCTTTAATAGCTAATTTATTTTAGAAATAAAAAGCATGTTGACATTTGTATCTTTTACATTTATTCATTTAGCCGACGCTTTTTATCCAAAGCGACTTAAAATTGCTACGTATGTCAGAGGTCGCACACCTCTGGAGCAACTAGGGGTTAAGTGTCTTGCTCAGGGACACATTGGTGTCTCACAGTGGATTCGAACCCGAGTCTCTCACACAAAAGGCATGTGTCTTATCCACTGCGCCAACACCACCCCTTTTGTTTTTGGAAATGTTCTTCATAACAGTTGGTATTGGTACAACAGTATTCAAATATTTTGTATTACATAAACTATTACATACAATAAATAGTCAATTCGTACTTATTTCAAATATGTCTCTAATGAAAATGAATTGGCTTAATTTAAGACATTCCTGCTCCTTTAGGTGACATCAATGCTACAGGATGCCCTGGTGAAACATTTGAAGTCTGATGATCCCCTCACTCCACTTCCAGTCGCACCACCTCCAGCTCAGTTCATGGACAGTAATCATTTTGACAAAGTCTCCATGCATGCCGATGACCAAATGTTGGGAACCCTTCCAGAGGAGGAGGAATCTGATTGGTCAGAAATGGGAGAGGAGGCACAAAACTGCATCCCGAGAGGTTCACATGGAAGTCATGAAAATGCATCTTATTTCCAATGGCAACAGAGCCAAGGCAGTTGGGAGAGGGTGAACCAGTATTCAAAAGGAATCATAGATACGGAGAGTGAATTTGGGGTCGAGGAAAGCAAATGTCATCAAGCTCATCATGGCCTACAGATACCACATCTCAAATTCACTGTTCACCCTGAAACACTACCGGTTGCTATCGAGGATGTCAGCCTGGCTCGCTACAAGCAGAGTCCTGATAATCCAGTATGCGATGGCTACCAGATCACAGAGGTACGTAACCTGGGCTCTCCCATTCGTGTACTCTCTACAAGCCTGGAAGAGATTCATTCCATTGGGCTTCTGAAGCAGCAAGAGCAGCAGCACGATCATCACAGCCATCTGAGGAGCAATAAATCCATGATGGACCTCTACCAGTCACAAGCCGGCACCAGACAAGTGCCATACATGGATGAGATGGTAAGTAATTGGGGAAAAGTGAACAGCCATGGTGCTGGAGAGGATAGAAATGAGATGGTTGGTCTGGAGTCTGCTCAAAAAATGCTCAACCACGATGGGGAGAGTACACACTTGTGATTAGGGGACGTTTTAGAATGAGGAATGTTTACTAGCCTATGTATTGATTATTATAGTACTTGTGCAGAAAATATTAGTGGTGAAGTACAGGTTAGCCACTACAGCAACTTACATTTTATCACTGGTGCATGAAAAAATTGGAAGGAAATAGAGAGGAAAAATCATAATGTGTTTATTTTTAATTAAATGGCAAAAAGTGGTATTTTAAGTTAAGATTTGGTGAAGCTGTAACTTTCCACCTGCTATTAAATCTGATGTAATTTAAAAAGTATTAATACTTTATACTTTTAATGTATAAAACTTTTAAATAAAATAGTATAAAATCTTGCTAATAGTTAATTCAGCAAAATTTGATAAAAAAAAAAAAGGAGCATTAGCTATATATGCCAAGATAGTTTAACTTTGCTTTCAGCTTTGCTTCCCAGCAAATTGAGGCTCCAATAATCAGCTGTATGCTCACAATTTAGGACTGCTTGTGCTCTGTTTATGTACAAATTAACTCCCAGTGGATAAAATCAAGCCCCACCTTTTCCCCCGGAATATGCAGTTGTTAGTAAAGGAAAAATGTTTCATTAGAGAAGTAAATGGACTGCATATGCAGTTACACTGAAGATTGTTCTGTTTAGTTTAGAATCAGAATGACAGAAATTTCTAATAAGCTTCTCTCCCAGCCATTTACCTGTGTTGTTGAAGTATGTAGTTTGGTTTGTGTGACGAGTGGGGTGGGGCTGAGGGACGTGGGAACGAGGAGTGAGGCCGGTGGAGTGATTGGAGATGAGCTACACCTACGACCCACCACCGGATCTCAATTCCCACGTAGGAGATGGAAGGATATAAAACTGGAGCGACGACAGTGAAGGACGAGAGAGGACCAGGCCTGGGCTTTAGTTTATGTTTTGCTTATTATTTATGCGCATCAGTCGTCCGTGAGGGGCTGATGAGCTGTTTTGTGTTTATTTTGTTATTAAAGTTTCATTTTGATTGTCCGCCGGTTCCCGCCTCCTTCTTCCTGTAGTTATGGAGTTTTTATTATTACAGTTTGGTATATAAAGACCAAACACTGCATCAAATAATGAACAAAAGCAAAACAACAAAAACAACAACAACAACAACAACAATGTAATTCTAATACTCTTACATCTATTTTAATCTTTATTTCTATATTAGCTTTAATTATGAGAAACATGGCGGCATCATGTAGTATGTATATGTAAAACTATTGTGAAACATATGACTATAAAAACTATTATTAAAGAAAGAGTATGGAGTGAAAATGAAAAAAAAATGGGAGTCACTTTTTTTTCTTTGTGAAAGATTAAAAGATTATAGGAAAAATGTTACCCATTTGAGTTCTTCCTATATACATTTTCTCTTTAGAAAAATCTGAATACGTTTAAGATGTAATAATTGTCTGTAAATTTCCATATGCTATTCTGTAGTTATACTAATGGCAATACAATTAAATAAAAAGCACACTGCATTCTTTTGACAAAATCCAGGTAGAATGTTGTAACTGAATGTCATTTTGATTTGACTTTTTTGTTTGTTTAAATAGTGGTATGTAACCTGCTTGTATAATGCATTTTGTACTAATGTTGAAGTGTGTATTAATGTCTGTAATTATTTGCATGTTGGTATAAATAAAGGTAGAAAAAACATTAATGTTGGGAGTCTCTTTGAAAGGAGAAAATAGTCATATTGATGTGTATTGTATGTTTTAGAGACAGTTTCAGCTGATTTCTAATTTCTGAGAATTAAGATAAAGATAAATCCATACCTAACAGAAAAGGAAAAAAAGAAAAGAAAAACATATTATAGTGATATATAGAGTAGTCTTTGGTAATCAGTATTTATTTATTTATATTTTTTTTTATTAAAAAAAAAATTCGCATTGACAGACTTGTGTTCCTGTTTCGCTGTGTTTTTCTCCCTATGTGCTTCCTTTGAACCAGTTTTTCTCTCGTTTTTGATTAGTCATTTGGTTCAGGTGTGTCCCATTACCTACTCTCATTTGTCTTTGTATTTAAGCCCCATTTTGTTCAGTCTTTGGTTATCACTGCTATGTTATGCTGTTTTCCCTCACCATTCTGCCCATGTTCTTGAACTGCACCTCCCATCTTTGTCTTCTTTCCTGAACCAGAGTGTCACATATGTAGGCTAGTTAATATTATTTTGCCCTGCAGTGTAAATAACTTAATTCTAAAAGTAAAAAAAAAAAAATGTTTATGTTGTCTCCCCATTAAAATGAATTCATAGAAGCTGCATGAAAACAACAAAAAATAATTGACAATGTAGTTTAAAATAACAACAAACTTATGGTACATTAAGTGTAGCATGTCACACCACAAAACATTAAATAATTCATATTTCTAAAAATATTTAATATCAACTAACTAGTCATTTAAATAAAACTGGAATTAAATAAAAAACCAATGATTTTTAAGCATAATAAAAAAAAAAAAATTCATCCATCACACATAACATGAAGGGCAATGATATTTGCGAGGACCACAGACAGGCTGCAAATGTCTGTTTAGTGAAAAAGCTGAGAAGATTTAATAAATAATTTTATAAAATTTTTATAAATTATTATCATTATAAAAAGGTCCTAGGTTCCCTTAAAGGTTGAATGCTTTATTTATTTTATATTTCTAAGAGCGAAGTTCATTGATACATAACATTTTGCAAATGGGTTAAGGTTTGAAAGTGAAGAAAATCAATAAAAAGCATCTATGATGAATAAATTACACGGTCTAAATGGCGTTTTAGTTTTTACTTTTGAAGTACAAGAGCAGGACTTGCCCTTCCATTTACATGAGCCTACATGAGTTTGCGAAGAGTCAAGTTGGCGCTCAAATTATGGTTGCTCTCATGCCTCAATAAACTGATTATCTTTACTTCTGAACCAAGAGACTCCCTAGAACTAGATTAAACTTTGAAGAAAGGCAAATCACAGCCCTTCCAATCTCTTCCTTGTCGTTATTCATCATCTTTATCCTCTACAAACGTGACGCAATGCAGTGATGCACCACTGGCTTTGCTGAGCAGACAGTGGCCTTGTTTCCCATTGGAGAGGTTAGGATTGTAATAGGATAGTTTAGGGATTACAGGTAAGACGCCCAAGACATCTAACTTTGGCCAAATCTAGTGTGTCTCACCCAACCATGGGCATGGAGGTGCAAGGGCACCACTCTCACCACTGCGAGCTAGGGCTTAAAGCGGGCCAGTAGCACCGAGGCCAGAATAGCGCAGGGTTTCCACAGTGGA
Source organism: Carassius auratus (assembly GCF_003368295.1). Taxonomy (NCBI): domain Eukaryota; kingdom Metazoa; phylum Chordata; class Actinopteri; order Cypriniformes; family Cyprinidae; genus Carassius; species Carassius auratus. The sequence continues at coordinate 421,791 of NW_020528628.1, read as the reverse complement.
GCTTGAAGCACCGCTGTACGTCACTAAAACACGCCCTTTACACGCCTCTCAGAACAACGTCATGCAACCTCATCATTTCACCACCAAAGAGAAGTTATCAGAAAACTAAGAAATAAGTCACTGGAACATGTGCGATCACAAAACAAACATGATAAAAGCGACTGTTTGTTTGGATGCTTCGTTATATATTCAAATTCAAAAGCATCTATGTTTTAACTATATAATTGATTTAATTTATCAGGACTCAAAATTAATCACACATAAATACACTTATTTCTATGTTATTAATTTATTTTTAACGCTTATGAAAATAGCCTGCTTATTCAGTCGAGTCTGTTTCTGTTTATTAGCCACAGCCCTCATATTTATAATAAATGATAATATGTCTATTTTTATATTTTATATTTTTAAAGCTCCCGAACAAAAAACATTATTAGGCTATATTCTTTTATGATAGGCAACGTGAGCTAAACTCTCAAGAGGAGGCTAGATAATATAAGTTACTTAATAAATACTCGATTGTGATAGAGAATAATAAGCTGACATCTGATTTCTTCAAGCAGTCATATTTTACCATGTTTACTATGGTAACATGTTTAGTGTGCATATCTTTTTCATCGCTTATAAATATTTCAACCTTGTATGGTGATTATAATCCACACTGGATCAAGTTATTTCAAAAACTCGCTGCTGACTGAAAGAGAGTTTTGAGCTCGACTTATTTAAAAAAAAAGGTGTTTAATGCTGGTGTTAAAGCTGTTATCTTTCTGAAATGATCTGCAGGGCAGACTCGCTATTTTTATAAAAGCTCCCGAACAAAAATCATTACTATATTTTGATGATATGCAACGTGGAGCTAAACTCTTGAAATGAGACGACAGATGATATGTTACTTAATAAATACACAATTGTGATAGAGAATAAGAAGCTGACGTCTGATTTATCCAAGCGGTCATATTTAACATGTTAACTGTGTAACGTTAATGTTTAGCGTGCATAGTCTTTTACATCGCTTATAAATATTTCTGCATTGTTTAGTGATTATAATCCACATCGGATCAAGTTATTTCTAACACTTGCTGCTAACTAAGAGTGAGTTTTGAGCTCAACTTATTTTAAAACGTCTTTAATGCTGCTGTTAAAACTGTTATCTTTCTGAAATGATCCGCGCTGACGCTCTCCAGACACGGAGAAACTCCGCCTTTGTTTAACCCCTCCTCTAGCCCCAGCTGGCCCGCTTTGGCCCAAGAGCCGTGTTTCCACTATCGAGCTAGGACCGGGCGTGCTAGTGCGTGCCAGGGCCAGTCGCGTTTCCACTGTCACTTCCGGGGCTTGATCGTGCCTCGCCGGGGCTTCCTCGGGGCCAACGGCCAGGTTTTTTCGGCCCGACTAAATCCTTGGGCCAAAGCGGGCCAGTTGGGGCTAGAGGAGGGGTTATGAACAAAGGCGGAGTTTCTCCGTGTCTGGAGAGCGTCAGCGTGGATCATTTCAGAAAGATAACAGCTTTAACAGCAGCATTAAAGACGTTTTAAAATAAGTTGAGCTCAAAACTCACTCTTAGTTAGCAGCAAGTGTTTGAAATAACTTGATCCGATGTGGATTATAATCATTAAACAAGGCAGAAATATTTATAAGCGATGTAAAAGACTATGCACGCTAAACATTAACGTTACTATAGTAAACATCCTAAATATGACCGCTTGGATAAATCAGAAGTCAGCTTCTTATTCTCTATTATAATTGTGTATTTATTAAGTAACATGTTATCTGTCGTCTCGTTTCGAGAGTTTAGCTCCACGTTGCATATCATCAAAATATAATAATGATTTTTGTTCGGGAGCTTTTATAAAAATAGAGAGTCTGCGCTGAGGATCATTTCAGAAAGATAACAGCTTTAACACCAGCATTAAACGCTTTTTTAAACAAGTCGAGCTCAAAACTCTCTTTCAGTCAGCAGCGATTGTTTGAAATAACTTGATCTGATGTGGATTATAATCACTAAACAAGGCAGAAATATTTATAAGCGATGAAAAATATATGCACGCTAAACTTGTTACCATAGTAAATATGGTAAAATATGACCGCTTGAAGAAATCAGACGTCAGCTTCTTATTCTCTATCACAGTCGTGTATTTTTAAGTAACTTAATATTATCTGTCACAAGCCTCGTCTCGAGAGTTTAGCTCACGTTGCCCATCATAAAAGAATATAGCCTAATAATGTTTTTTTGTTCGGGAGCTTTTATAAAAATAGAGATATTATTTCATTCTAAATATGACGGCTATACTGTGGCTAATAAACAGAAACAGACTTGACTGAATAAGCTGGCTATTTTCATGAGCGTTAAAAATAAATAAATAAAATAGAAATAAGTATATTTATGTGTGAATAATTATGAGTCCTAATAAATTAAAACAATATGTATCACTTATTCTATAGTTAAAACATGGATGCTTTTGAATGTGAATATATAACAAAGCATGCAAACAAACGGCCGCTTTTATCATCTTCGTTTTGTGATCGCGCATGTTCCAGTGACTTATTTCTTAGTTTTCTGATAACTTCTCTTTGATGGTGAAATTTTGAGGTTGCATGACGTTGTTCTGAGAGGCGTGTAAAGGGCGTGTTTTAGTGACGTGCAGCGGTGCTTCAAGCTCCACTGTGACAGAAACCCTGAGCTATTCTGGCCTCGTGCTACTGGCCCGGGGCTATGAGCCCCGCCCGGCCCGCTTTAAGCCCTGGCTCGCACTGGCCCGACAGTGGAAATGCGGCTAAGGTTTTCGTCGGGCCAAAAAACCCTGGCCGTTGGCCCCGAGGAAGCCCCGGCGAGGCACGATCAAGCCCCCGGAAGTGAATGTGGAAACGCGACTGGCCCTGGCACGCACTAGCACGCCTGGTCTTAGCTCGATAGTGGAAACACGGCTATTGAGTGGGCATCTGGCTCATTTTAGCTTCGCTACAGGGGGATCACCACCAAAAAATCTGGACTGACCACTGCTAACAGATTAAGTGACCACGACATACAGAATATTGACTGCGCTGTTTGGAGCTGAACTGATCTTGTATTCTAACAAAGAAAGGGAACTTAACGGATTTACACAAAGTTACCTATTTTTTTCACAGATCATTTGATGCTCCAGCAGTTTCAGGCTAATTCTCAGCACCTCTTTCAGAGAGTTCACATTTCAACAACATTTGAACACTTTTTCCATTTTTTCCACACTCTACCAATCTAACTTTTCCTCAGGTTTACTCCACAATACTCTTTCACAATGGTTGTGGGTAAGATGAAGTTCACTTTTCAGAAAAGGGTCAAGCTGGCCCAGGGCTTGTGGCTGCTCTTATGGTTGGCAACTCTGGGTGGAGCAGTTACCTTCACTTTAGGATGCTTCCTAAAGACTGAGCTTCGAAGGAGGGGAGAGGTATCCATGTATCTCATATTTTTTATTTGCTTTTTATTTTTTTGCCATTAATTTAATGCATTACATAATGATGATTAGTTTTGAACTTCAAAACTGGTATTGACATTCAATGTTTAGTAATTAACATTTTGTGTGGTTTGTGGGTTTTTTTTGTGTGTGTATTTGGTTTAGTTTATATGAGTTTATAGAATCTTTATCTTAATTCACTTCATAAATTGTAAGACATTACAAATGCCTTATTAAATAAATATGTGAAGGGCTCAAACGCTTCAGAAATATCTGTCAGGGATTAACCTATGTGAATATAAATATTATCAAAGCTGGTCATAATAGGCTTAAGGAACTGTCCTTTACAAAGGAGCTCTTCAACAGTCAAGATAGGCATCTGTCTTAAGCAGGACATACATAATTTGGTAGTTTTTTACAACAATATTTTAACTGACATGCATGTTTATGCATAGCATGATACTACACATAATTTTTGCATGTTCTTCATTATATATCAACTAAGGCTATGTTTACACAACAACGATGTACTAAAAAACAGAAAAGTCTTTCCCTTGTGTTTTTAAATTTTTTCACATATTCACAACAACGTTTTCAAAATGATGAAAATAGCCAAAAATGCTAAATTACGTATGCCAGGCCAGTAGTTGGCACTGTCACATTGTCACATTGTCACCTTGTCACCTTGTCACTGTCACCTAAACAGTACCTGTAGGGAAGTGATGATTATATGTTGTATATGATGCGTCTCCTCTGTTGGTTGTTGGAGTAAGTAAATCCACACATTGCTGTGTAAGCAAACACTTAAACAGTAACAACAGTACCATGTACTCCTCCATTGTTGTCTATGTTTGTTCGTGTTTGCCTTTAAAATCAACGCATACTGCGCATGCAATCCACCTGTCACTCAAGTGGACACGCCCTTAATTATGAAAAAATTCACCCCCCTCACAATTTGTCATGATGGGCAACATTAGCCATTTAGACCAAAATCTTTTTTTTTTCACCAGGCTGTAAATGTGTTTTTTTTTTGCTGTAAAGTTGGGCATTTTAACATGGGGAGTCTATGGGACTGACTCCCTTTTGCAACCAGCCTCAAGCGGCCAGTCGGTTTTAGTCACTTCCTTATTGGTTTCACGAGAGAGAGAGCAGGAGGTTGGCACTCGGTACACACCAAACACATACCATGCATGAGCATGACCTAACCGTTTTCAAAGTTTTCTGTATTGGGCTTGAATGTCGTGACGTCATTACATAGCGTGGCCGCCAATGTTGATGGCCTCCTTTACTGCTACTCGGACTACTGCGCAGTGTTTAGACGTACTCCCTCTCAGCCATGTGTCTTAATTTGATTAATTAAAAATCTATTTCAACCATGGTAAACAGTTGCTGTAGTGTGGGGTGTAATAGCCCAACACATAATTGCCATGTGAAAAAAAAATAGATGGATTAACTTTCCACCACTTTTCTGCTTGGAGGCGCGACCATGGAGACCATAACATCTGAATATTCATTTATATAGCTTAAGTCAACATTGAACATTGAAAATAAGGGAAAATTCCCAGTTTACTCATCAACATAAAAAACATACAAAACTGCTGCATTAACTAAGCGAGTTGTTAAGCTAGGGCTAACATGACTGCTTACAGATTGTTATGAAATCGTGCTCTCACAACAACCACGCTTAAAAAGCCCAACATCACGGTAAGGTTGCTTAAGTAAGCAAAACGATGCTTTGAAAACATCTGTTTTGCTGGAAGGGCAAAGGGGTAGCAACAGGACAACAGCACAGAGACTGAAAGGTCCAATGGAAGGGCTAACGGGATATTTTACAGGAAAATACTAAAACGGGAAGACAGCGGGAAGAGAGCTCAATTACTTGAGAACCCTGGAATAAAACGGAAGGGTTGACAGCTACTAACTACACTTTTAAAACACACAATTAAAAGTATATGTGTGAATGGTTGTTAGCACTAACGGTTAATAAACTAGCAGCTAACATTAGGTGGAGCACAGTTTACCTTTGTCCGGATTACTGTATTATTATATACTGTTCGCCGGCTTTATGATCTGCAGCTCCTGAACCCATCCATTTGTGAACTGCACATGAGACAACAATGAATTGTAGCTTCGGAACTGTTCTGAACTGTAGGCGCTCACAAAACAAACAAGGTAGCCGAGGATATCTGTAATGCAAAAGTGCGGCAGCAAGTCGTCGCCGGTGCTCCACTCTTTGTTGGGAATTTCACATGGATCCAAACCATTAATAGTGCCGATTTTGTCCACATTCCAGTCCCTGACATCCCCATTTAGCATATCCCTGTACATTCCACAACCTTTTCAGGATTTTAATGGTCCCCTTCTTCGTGATCCCACGTTTTAAACTTTAGTTAGTGTGTAATGTTGTTGTTAAAGTATAAATAATATCTGTAAAATTCTAAAGCTCAAAGTTCAATTCCAAGCGAGATATTTTATTTAACAGAATTCGCCTACAAAAAATGACCCGTTTGGACTACATACCTCTAGTTCCTGCAGTAATGATTCAATTCAATTCAAGTTTATTTGTATAGCGCTTTTTACAAAATAAATCGTTACAAAGCAACTTTACAGAAAATTATGTTTCTACAATATTTAGTAGTAGCTAGTAGTTTGTGCACATTTGACAGGATTTTAGAAAAAATAATAATAATAATACAAGACGTAGTCAGCTAGACGATGAACTATCAATATTATTAAGTTATTATTAATAATGACATCACTAAAACAATTTTTTGACTAACCTCCACTCACATGAATTCACAAAAAGGGGGGCGTGGTCTTGTTGCGTTCCGACGGAGAAGAAGGAAGAGCTGCATTTGTGTTTGTCGCCATGTCGTTGAAATTCTGTTATTTTCATCTTGGAGTCCAATCATCTTTGTTTGGGCTTTTCGCAGGGACGCTGTACTTGGAGATTAATGGTTACAATTTCTGTTTAACTCGGTTTCCGAAAATTATAATCCACACGTAAAACTATGTGCAGCACATTTTGCTGAGGACAGCTTGCTGCGGACAACTTCCTCAATATCAATCAGTTTAATGCCAGATTCGCACAAAGATTATTTTTGAAAGATGGAGCAGTTCCCTCTTTGTCTGGGGAAGGCGTTGTTTATGGACCACAACCGTTGGTTAAGTTGGTGCGTTTAACAGTTTCTGTAACTTATTACACAAAGGGCAACACTGTTTAGATTTGTTAACTAGATGTTAGGGCTGTGCAAAAAAAACAAATGCGATTTTCATGCGCATCTCGTCAGTAAAACGCTCCTGTTATTATAAGTACATCTCCAGCACATGCTCCTGCCCACTTGCTTCTCAAAACTAGTCCAATCGCGTTTCCAGGAAGGGCGCGTGCTCTAAGCTGGTGTCGAATTACAACTTAGGAATCGCTGGCCCAATCAGAACTCGTTACGTATTTCTGAAGGAGGGACTTTATAGAACAAGGAAGTCATCAGCCCATTTTTATGACAGTGAAAACAGCGGTATACATATAGGTGAATTGTGTGAAAAATACTGTGTTTTTTTACACGAGAAACATGAACACATGTTATATTGCACACTGTAAACAAAATCAAAGCTTCAAAAAAGCGCGAAAAACGGGACCTTTAACATCTTTTTTCTTTCTCCCAACTTTGCTTCTTCTTGTTCGACTTGCTGTAAGTTTACATTCGCAAGGCCATCAACATGGCCGCCTCGTCCAAGAATGCAACGCGGCGCCCAAGCCCTATTTACCTGTTTTTATTCCGTCTATGGTGTTTACACGGAAATTATAACAGTGACGTTTTCAAAAACTTCTACTTTGAAACCCGTTTTCAAAAATATGTATTTGAATCCATAAACTGCTGTTGTCATGTAAACGAACCGACAAAATGCATAAAAAGTTTTAAGTTTTTGGCTGAAAACATTGTTTTAATGGCCTCAAGGACCTGTTTACACTAGTGCATTTTCGTTTTAAAACATAACTTTTGCTACGGTTACACCTATCATTACTCTACTCCGGCTTTTTTCACCATCAAAAACAGAGACTTTTGAAAACGCTGCAGACCCCGTTTTAGTTTGAAAAGTCTGGGGTTGTGTTTCAGTGTAAATGGACCAAAACGGCCCTTATGAAAATGAACCATGCTTTTCTTATAGTAAAAGTGTAGTAAGCATAGTTTTTTGGCGTATTGATTAGGCTACCATTTGTATAACCAGAGTTTTACTACAAATACCACGGTTAAACTATGGGTTGTCTGAAGTTTAAAATCATTGGTTACCCGTATATGAGGTGTGGTTTCTGACAGATGGAAGGCTTAGCAGGAGAAGGAGAAGGAGCAGTCGACCCTTCCGTCGCCGTCAGTCCGTTTTAATGGGAGGGCAGACGACAGACCCCCTGGCAACGTCACGGCGACGTCACGGCGACGTCACTGTTGGAACCAATCATAGGCGGCGATGTGACGACAGCGTACATAAAGAAACGTTTCAAAAATAGTATGTGTACTAAATAGTCTGAACTAGGTACGACGCCTTAGATGACGCCTGATATATACTTCGCCTCAATATACGTCGCCTCACAAGATGGCTGATATATACGTCGCCTCACAAGATGGCTGATATATACGTTGCCTCAATATACATCACCTCACAAGATGAATGATGACTGATATATACGTCGCCTTACACGAAATGTAAAGTTTGCATTACAGTAGATGTATTTGTAACAAGTTGTTACTTTTATTTAGATATTTCCCAAAAAGTGGTAATAGTGCATAATAATTACTGCATAATAAAGTCTATTTTATGTTTGATAAGTTCTATTTAGCTGTTAAGTTGGTGTTGAAGTTAAGTACAGCACATTAATGTTTAGTTTGCTTGGATGCTACAAAAAGTACGGAAAAACTGAGAGGATATGCATGATTTCTGCTTGAATGACATTTCTTTCTTGTTTCCTTGTTACACATAAAAGAGTGTAATTTTAAAAGAAATAAAGTTGAATTTATATTATATATTCATTAGACATTCAATCTTTAACATTAAATGGTGTGAGAACAAAGTCTTTCTCAGCAAACATGCTTAGGTTTATTTATTTATAATATTTGGGATGCTAAGGCTGTGATATTAATGTTGTCCACTAGATGGGATTGATTTTAACCCAAATATTTTTCTTAGAAGTTTTAATCCTTATGAATTGAAACAAACACGATGATCTACTTCATTTGCATAACTATGGTGCGCTGACAGTATAGTTTTATATAATTACAGTACATAGAAATCTTTTGAAATGTATATTTATCATTGCATTAACTTTTATAGACATCAATAAGACAAAAAAACATCAAGATAGGATTAAATACAAGCCAAAATCAGAAAAAGATTTTTAAATTGCAATAAAGTCAAGATCTTATAATAAAATCATAATTATTGAGCATCGCATTAGTTCAGTCAGGCCATGTTAGTGACGCTTGCATCAGCCGACAGTCAGCTGTTCCTGACCATAGACAGTAAAAGAAATGGACACAGCGACCCCATTGGAACTCAATTGAGGCAAGTGAAGCCCATTTTTAGCGTTTTTTAGCACTTCCGTTTCTGACGCGCAGACTCAAACGAAGCTTGACGACGTCAGCAACCTGTCTGACAGATGTAAATCTTCTAAGTGGCTGTGCGTGCAAACTGCCATCGTTAATCTTGCAGAGACGGCGAGCTTGAGCGGGGAGTTCTTTGTCGTGAGTGAGCAGGAGTAAGTATTCTGATTAATTAATTTGTATAGTATTTTAAAATGTAACGCCACTACGCCATATTAAGTTAATTGCCTGCGAGCTTCTCCTTCTGTCTGTACGGTAATGCGACAGAGAGACGAGTGGTTATGACGCAATCGTTAGCCTATTTTTTACAAAAACTGTTTATACGGGGCCATGGGTCCAATGTTTTGACTGACCGTCTTGGTCTAATAACCATGGACTTCTCTTGAAAGATCTCATACTTGACAGTATATGTCTTCTTTACAATGCCAATGTAATGCCTCCATGTCAGTGTACCCTTACACATGCCAGTCACCCATGCCTCTTGCTCTGATAAACCCCCATCCAATGACAAATGTTTGCTTTTGCATCTATCACTGGTTAAAGTCTGGATGGCCCATTGGTCTTTGGGACTGAGAACTCATCTGTTTTTCCAAGTGGACTCATCTGAACACATCACATTTCCATTGTCTCTGACTATCTGAGAGAATATGTGGCATCACTACATAGAATTGATGTATAGCTTTCTGATGAGTCAAACCAGACGCCCTGACCTATTATATATATAAACAGTTTGAACCCTTTAAGCCCTGAGACCTCACCAGTGAAAGTATTGTTTTTGTTTTGACATACACAAAATAATGACTCATACCTTAAAAACTGCAAGGAGAATCAAAATGTTGGTATCATTTGATTAAATATTCTATATTTTTAGTTTGTTTTGATTGTTTTGATTTTAGACTCATTTCAATCGTGAGAATCTGCTGTAAATAATGATATGACATTTTCCACGATCAGAGCGTGTGTTATGAAATTACAAGCGAACAAATCCACTAGAAAATTACAAAATGTGCACACTTGGAGTTTATAATTCGATGACGAATATCTTTAGATCTATGACAGATTATGGTAAACTCTTTTTAATCAGGATAATTTCCTGAAAATAATGACATCCAATTACGTGCATGTTTTGAGATGGGCCTTTTTTTCTTTGCTGCGCCATGTGTGCCCCTGTCTGGTTTAATGTGTTGGGCTTTATGATGATTATGGTACATTTTGGAATTTTAATTGGAAGAATTTTCTGAAAAGAATTCAAGATCTATGCATGTTTGGCAGGAGTGCAACCTCTATTTTTTTTTTTTTTTTTTTTTTTTTTTTTTTTTTTTAATTAAATCTTTTAGATTTTGCTCAGCTACATGTCATTTTTCTCAGCTACATTATTTTTTATTATAGCTTTATAAGAGATATCTTAGGATCTAAATGATGAAAATAATGATGTGCCTTTTTCTATGATATATGATGTTTCATGAGCTTATAAACAAAATTGCCATTACAGATACCTTTGAAAAAAATTATTATTATTTTTTGTTTTTGTTTTTTTGCCAAGCTCCTGTGTAGATTTATTCGTGTTATAACTTCATGAGGAATATCTTTAGATAATGACAGATTATAGTGATTTTGGGCTCTTTTTAATCAGGACAATCTAAATAATGGTGTTTACTTTTGTTTTATGTTTTATAAAGTTATGAGCGAAAAAAATAAAGCCCCAAACATAATATTACTTACATTCATTAGAGCTGAGAGATTCTAAGCTTTTAAATAATTGTTTTGTTTTTTCATTCAGGGGTTACTTACTAATTTGATTATTTTTCATGCAGGAGGTGTTCTTTAACTTTCATTTTATTATTATTATTTTTTTATGATGATGATTTAAAATAATTATTATTATTTTTTTTTTTGCAGTCATCAAAATTAAAATTTGTTTATATTTAACAAATATATTTAATCTTTTAAATTATTTTATTTGTACTTTTGTTAATTAAATAACAGTTAAATATTAAAGATATTATTGTAAAATATTTACAAAAACTCCAACCGATAATATATTTGTTATTAAATGATTCAACTTTCATCTGAAACATCACATGGTTTTCTTGTTGTGACTTTTACTCATGTTGAAATATTTAATAATCATTTAAAAAACATTGTGTCTATTTTGTATTTTTTTAAGTCATCAAAAGAGTTGGATCATAATATTAAAGTATACTTTGATTTTTATTGTTAGTATTTTTTCATTTATCTAGATTTCTCAAAATCCAAAATTATGATTCAGTGAGTTCTGATGGCTTTAAGGGCTTTAAGAACTCTTCCCACAATATTAAATAAAGCATTGTCAATTTTTCATTGTTTGCTTTATTCCATGAGCAAGCAGAGTACGAACAATGTCTTCAAGTGAAGAAATCTGAAAACAGCAAAAGTCAACAAATTAAAATGGGGGAAAAAAGATACCAGGAAATAAATTGATAAACTACTAAAGTGACAGTGGCACTTCTCTTGGTGTGTGTTCACTGTACACTTTGGATGGGTTAAATGCTGAGCACAAATTCTGAGTATGGGTCATCATACTTGGCTGTATATCATGCTATCTCAACTTTTTTTTTTTTATTTAATGAAAATATATATGATATGTATTATAAATATTACTAGTCTTGATAGTTTTTTTTTATAAAATTCTGCGAAATCATTGTGCTTATCAGAAGCCAAAAATCATTTCTTTGAGGGACATGGGAAAAGTATTGAATAATAGGAAAGTCTTAGAACAACTTTTATGTTCCACAGAGGAAACAAAATTATTAGCACTTATTACGCGTCAGTCGAGGCGACGTACTTATCACGCATCAGTTGAGGCAACGTACTTATCACACGTCAGGTGAGGCGGCGTACTTATCATGCGTCGGTTGAGGCGACGTACCCTTCTCAAGCGCAAAATTACATGACTGTCGACTTCGGCAGGTAATCCTGTCACATTCCACTCGCCATAGTATTACGCATGCCAGGTCAGTAGTTGGCGAAGTGACAATTATATGATGTATATGATGATTCTCTACTGTTGATTGTAATATTGGTGTAGTAAATCCACACTTTGCTGAAGAAGCGTGAGCAGCAACAACAGTACCATATACGCCACCATTTTTGTGTATTGTTTGCGCTTGCCTTTAAAATCAACACATGACTGTGCGAAAACCGCTGAAAACCGCAGCAGTTTTCGACAAGCGGTTTTCAGTCCCCAAAATGCTGTTTTCGTCTGAAATGAACAGTCAAAACGCATAAAAGGTTTCCAGTTTTTGGCTGAAAACAATGGGCCTCATTCATGAAACACAAGCAGGACACATGTTTGTGTAAATCGTTCGTAAAGCTGTTCTGACATAAATTTTCAGATTCATAAATGTGTTCGTATTTTCATACATTAGTTTGTATGAAAGAAATGTATACCTGCTCCCTACCATGTGTAAATGGTGCATAAAACATTCTGTGTTCTTTTTGGCAAACTGATGACACTGTATTTTGATGCAGTGTCTGTCACGGTTGGGTTTGGGAAAACACAAAGAGAGGGTAGATCCAAATGCAGGTAAGGGTTTTTAATTAAACAGGGGTAACTACAAAAATAAACAGTCATGAGAGACAAACGTAACCAAAAGAGGGAACCGGATGAAACGGGGAACTCGGAAGAATGAGAAGGTAGAGGAAGTCTCGGGGGAACGAGAGCATGAGACACATAGGGTAAGGACTCCATGATGACAACAGAGAAAGACAGCTCTATATAGGGAAACTAATGACAGAGTATTGTCAACACCTGTGCGATTCTAATTGGAGTGCAATTACTGTGAAGACACAACCAGACTAGCGGAATTAAAGTGCCTATGGTGAAGTGCCTAAGGGGAAGTGAGCTCACTAGGGAACACCCAGGAAAACAAAGACTGGCAGCGTGACATTACCCCCTCCCTACGGAGCAGCTACCAGATGCTCCACCTAAACCCAGGAAAACCCCAACAGAAAAAGAGGCAGGAGGGAGGTGGAACGGCGGCGGACCAGGGGGAGGGACAGAAAACAGGGACAGGAGCAACCAGGAGGAATGGAAAGGTGCAACACAAAACAAGGAGTCCAGGAGGGAGGCGGACAGGTGGAGGCTCAGGGGGAGGGAAGGAGGGCCAGACTAAACTAAAAGGAACAGACAGAAACAGAACTCAAAAAACACAAAACATAAGTCCATGAAGGGCATGTTGAGGCGTCCACCAGGACGGAGCAGATGACCACCACATCTTTGTGGTCGAGGCCGGAGTCCACCAGGGCGGAGCGGAAGACCACCACGGCCTTGTGGTCAAAGTCAAAACCCTCCAGGGCGGAGCGGAAGACCACCACGTCTTTGTGGTCGAGGCCGGAGTCCACCAGGGCGGAGCAGAAGACCACCACGTCCTCATGGTCACCGCCGGAGTCCCCCAGAGCGGAGCGGACGACCACCACGTCCTCGTGGTCACCGCCCGAGTCCCCCAGGGTGGAGCGGACGACCACCACGTCCTCGTGGTCACCGCCAGAGTCCCCCAGGGCGGAGTAGAAGACCACCACGGCCTTGTGGTCACCGCCTCGGGAACTGTATCGGGCACCGCCTCGGGAACTGCATCGGGCACCGCCTCGGGAACTGCATCGGGCACCGCCTCGGGAACTGCATCGGGCACCGCCTCGGGAACTGCATCGGGCACCGCCTCGGGAACTGCATCGGGCACCGCCTCGGGAACAGCATCGGGCACCGCCTCGGGAACAGCATCGGGCACCGCCTCGGGAACAGCATCGGGCACCGCCTCGGGAACAGCATCGGGCACCGCCTCGGGAACAGCCTCGGGCACCGCCTCGGGCATCGCCTCGGGAACAGCATCGGGCACCGCCTCGGGAACAACATCGGGCACCGCCTCGGGAACAGCATCGGGCACCGCCTCGGGAACAGCATCGGGCACCGCCTCGGGAACTGCCTCGGGCACCGCCTCGGGAACTGCCTCGGGCACCGCCTCGGGAACTGCATCGGGCACCGCCTCGGGAACTGCATCGGGCACCGCCTCGGGAACTGCATCGGGCACCGCCTCGGGAACTGCATCGGGCACCGCCTCGGGAACTGCATCGGGCACCGCCTCGGGAACAGCATCGGGCACCGCCTCGGGAACTGCATCAGGCACCGCCTCGGGAACAGCCTCGGCCTCCGGAGCAGCAGCGGGCACCGCATCGGGAACGACCTCGGCCACCGCCCCGGCCTCCGGAACAGCAACGGGAACCGCATCGGGAACGGCTTCGGCCACCGCCTCGGCCTCCGGAACAGCAGCGGGCACCGCCTCGGCCTCCAGAACAGCAACGGGAACCGCATCGGGAACGGCCTCGGCCTCCGGAACAGCAGCGGGTACCGCCTCGGCCTCCAGAACCGCAGCGGGCACCACATCGGGAACAGCATCGGGCATTGCCTCGGCCTCTCGAACAGCATCGAGCACCTTCTCGGGAACAGCCTCGGCCTCGGAAACAGCATCGGGCACCGCCTCGGGAACTGCATCGGGCACCGCCTCGGAGACTGCATCGGGCACCGCCTCGGCCTCCGGAACATTAGCGGGCACTGCATCGGGAACGGCCTCGGCCACCGCCTCGGCCTCCGGAACAGCAGCGGGCACCGCATCGGGAACAGCCTCGGCCACCGCCTCCGGAACAGCAGCGGGCACCGCATCGGGAATGGCCTCATGGACGGCAGCCGCCCGCTCGGGAACGTTCTCCGGGTCCTGAGGAACAGTAGCTGCCTGTCTCCTCCTCCGCCCTCTACGATGGAGAGTCGGTGGCGTTGAGTCGGCCATCTTGTGCTGTGGTGCTGGGCTGGCGGCCATCTTGAGCTGTGGCGCTAGGCTGGCGGCCATCTTGGGCTGTGGGGCTGAGCTGGTGGCCATCTTGGGTTGTGGGGCTGAGCTGGCAGCCTTGTCTGGAAACTTTGGTGTGGTTGTTGCATCCCACTGAGCACGATGGTGCAGGTAATTGGTAAACCCCCAAAAGTCCAGGATCTCTAACCCCTTCATCTCCCATTGAGGTAAAGGATCATCCAGGCAATTATTAAACCAATCCTTTAGTGCTGCATCATTGTAACCTAACCCGACTGCCAAAGTCCAAAACAATTGCGCCAGGCCACCCACCTCCCTTCCCTCTTGATGAAGGGTGGTTAAGTTCCGGAATCTCCCCCTCCGTTCCTCCATGGTGGCTGGGGAACCGATTCGAAATCTCACACCGCTGGATCTAGGCATGATGGAGTCCTTCTGTCACGGTTGGGTTTGGGAAAACACAAAGAGAGGGTAGATCCAAATGCAGGTAAGGGTTTTTAATTAAACAGAGGGGTAACTACAAAAATAAACAGTCATGAGAGACAAACGTAACCAAAAGAGGGAACCGGATGAAACGGGGAACTCGGAAGAATGAGAAGGTAGAGGAAGTCTCGGGGGAACGAGAGCATGAGACACATAGGGTAAGGACTCCATGATGACAACAGAGAAAGACAGCTCTATATAGGGAAACTAATGACAGAGTATTGTCAACACCTGTGCGATTCTAATTGGAGTGCAATTACTGTGAAGACACAACCAGACTAGCGGAATTAAAGTGCCTATGGTGAAGTGCCTAAGGGGAAGTGAGCTCACTAGGGAACACCCAGGAAAACAAAGACTGGCAGCGTGACAGTGTCATCATAATATTTTACAAGTTAGTTTGTTCCATTTTTATTTTTATTTTTGGTCACTGTCCCTTTTTTTTATTCGTCGAATCTATGGAGGAGGGGCGGGACAAATACCCTACTACCAGTGGTATATAAAGTACCTAAAGCCATACTCAAGTAATGTAAAAGGACAGATATCTTACCAGAAAATGACTTTGGTAGAAGTTGAAGTCACCGTTTATAATATGACTTGAGTAAAAGTCTTAAAAGTATGTGATATTTATTGTACTTATGTACTAAAAGTATTTAAACATACTTAAGTATTGAAAGTAAAAGCATACTTAAGTATTGAAAGTAAATGCAAAATGGAAAAGAAGCAAATACATATATCTAAAAAAATTCATACACAGCTTGAGTTGCAAGACTTTCTTCAGTTTCAACTCCTTTTATCTATTTTGTATTTTGAATAAGAAAAAGAAACACTAAATCTGTACTTATTGTCTTTTATTCCAACATATGAAAACATTTCTGGAATCTGCATCTAAAAAAGCATTTACATGTATTTACAGTTTGTGTATCTCAGAGAGGACATAGATGCATTTAAGCCAACCTGTCCTCCAACCAATACGCTTGTATAGGTCGTTTGTCCAAATCCCTGAAATACGACTCATCAGAGCGTATACAAAAATTGCGCCCCTATCAGCAAAAGGTCGTTTTCATATTAATGTTTTGTACTCATTTATTTGCTCTCTGGTTTGCGTTTTGTGTAGCTCAGTTAGTAGATTATTACGTTATACCTTGATATGTAATCATGCATGGGTTTGATCCCAGGGAACGGATGTGCACGAAAATGTATATGCTCAATAAATCATAATTTAGCATGATTTCTGTGAGGGTTAGGTTTAGGGGTGGGGTTAGGTGTGGTCATTCGAACGAATAAGCCACCTAGTAAAATATGCAGGAAATACTGTGAGATCGGTGTAAAACGCCCACACATTGCATTTAAATAAATGTGCGTTTTGATTGGTAATGACGTTATACGTCAATTCATGACGACAGACGCAACACGATACTGTCATTGTTGAGCTGAGCTGCAGACCACACCCTTTCTGCCTGGGTGGTTTTGGTGCTGTGTGTGGCACCCAGCCGCAGATAGTTAATTAGTCACCAGGTGGGAAGGATCTAGTGATTTTAAGGGAATCAGAGTCACTCACAGGATAGAAAGCAGGTTGGCAAGATGCGTGGAGGAACTGGGCCTGAAAAGTGCTACTGCAGGACTAAAGCTTGTTTGAACAAGGAAGGAGTCGGTGAGCATTCGTTTGTGCAGTGTGGTGAATTTTTACATTTAAGTAAATCATGTAATTATCCTTATCCTTGAAGTCATTTGAAAAACTGGTGCTGGCCCACCTGAAGGACATCACTGGGCCCTTGCTGGATCCTCTTCAGTTT
Source organism: Carassius auratus (assembly GCF_003368295.1). Classification (NCBI taxonomy): domain Eukaryota; kingdom Metazoa; phylum Chordata; class Actinopteri; order Cypriniformes; family Cyprinidae; genus Carassius; species Carassius auratus. The sequence continues at coordinate 404,659 of NW_020528628.1, read as the reverse complement.
GCCTACAGAGCAAACAGGTCTGTGGACGATGCAGTAAACATTGGACTGCATTATGTTCTGCAACACCTAGACAGACCGGGGACTTATGTGAGGATCCTGTTTGTGGACTTCAGCTCGGCCTTCAACACGATCATCCCAAACCTCCTCCTGCCCAAACTAAATCAGCTCTCCATGCCCTTCTCCATCTGTCAGTGGATCAACAGCTTCCTGACAGACAGGCAGCAGCTAGTGAGGTTGGGAAAATACACATCCAGCACCCGTACAATCAGCACCGGAGCTCCCCAGGGCTGTGTTCTCTCCCCACTGCTCTTCTCCCTGTACACTAATGATTGCACATCTAAGGACCCCTCTGTCAAGCTCCTGAAGTTTGCAGACGACACCACACTTATCGGCCTCATCCAGGACGGTGACGAGTCTGCTTACAGACAGGAGGTAAAAGAGCTGGCTGTCTGGTGCACTCTCAACAACCTGGAGCTTAACACGCTCAAAACAGTGGAGATGATCGTGGACTTCAGGAGAAACCCCCCTTCACTCCCCCCACTCACCATCATGAACAGCACTGTGACTGCAGTGGAGTCATTCAGGTTCCTGGGCACCACTATCTCTCAGGACCTGAAGTGGGACATTCACATTGACTCCATTGTGAAAAAGGCCCAGCAGAGGTTGTACTTCCTTCGCCAGCTGAGGAAGTTTAACCTGCCACAGGAGCTGCTGAAACCGTTCTACTCCACCATCATTGAATCCATCCTCTGCACTTCAGTAACTGTCTGGTTCAGCTCAGCTTCTAAATCTGACCTCAGAAGACTACAGAGGGTAGTCCGGACTGCTGAGCGAATCATCGGTACAACCCTCCCTTCTATTCAAGAACTGTACTTATCCAGAGTGAGAAAAAGGGCTGTCAAAATCACTTTGGACCCCTCACATCCAGCACACTCCCTCTTTGAACTGTTGCCATCTGGTCGACGCTACAGAGCACTGAGCACTAGAACAACCAGACACAGGACCAGTTTCTTCCCTCAGGCAATCCATCTAATGAACAGCTGATAATAACGGCGAACACACTACACTTTATATTTATATACACATACACTTTATTTATCTAACACACATACACTTAAATTTTGCACATAATTTACATGTACGTACATAACTGCATTTTGTAATATACCTGCCTACAATTGTCAATTTGTATATTGTCATTCACTATCTACTTATTTGTATTTTTTATTCTTTTATTATGCGTTTTATGTTCTGTCTCTGTCATTCTGTTGTACTGCGGAGCTTCTGTCACGAAAACATTCCTTGTATGTGTAAACATACCTGGCAATAAAGCTCATTCTGATTAAGGAAAAATGTATGTATAAATGTTATGAAATCATGTTTGGATGGTAAGCTAAAGTGTTATACATTTAACATCATGAAGGTATAGTTAAAAGCAATGTATGGTAAAGATTTTTTAGGAAGCTTGAAGAGTGTAATTGTGGTTTTATAGGTTAAAGCTGTTAGAGTTTAAGGGTAGAATCATTTGAGTAGTTCTTTAAAAGTGTCTTCAATTTATTTGGGTGCTCTAGATATGGGGTTTCTCTTTCCATTTATTTTCAAGACTAATTTGTGTTTAAATTTAAGTATTTGATCCTGGGTTGTGATGCTTTATTATGGTTACTTGGGCTTATTTTATATTTTCTTGATCTACTTGTGTTTGTGTTTAAGGTTTTTTACCTGCTTTTGGCCATGGCAACTTTCAAATAAAAGGAAGAAAAGAAAAAATTGATTCCTGGTCATTGAGTAAAATCCAGTCCAAACCTTCAAGAGCAAGCATACCCTTTCAAGTGGGGGAAACTGCAGGGTTGAACTTCACTAGAGTGAGGGAACTTGACAGTCATTATTTTTACGCCCGCTAGAGGCCGTTTAACTTTAAAACGTAAATATAGGTAGTAATAAATGCTTGCACAAACGACCTATTGTGACAATCATGTTCCAGTGAGACACAGGAGAGAGAGAGATCCAATAGCAGGTATGATTTTATTAGGGGTAATCCAAATCGTCGTAAACACAAACCAAGGTCAAAACCAAAAAGCAGTCCAAAACAAACAAACAAAGGAAGGAACAGGGAACGGAACGGAACGGGAACTCGGAAAACACCAGGTAAAATGGGGAAAACAGAGACAAGAGGACCAGGTAAAATGGGGAAACAGAGACAAGAGGACCAGGTTAAATAAGGAAAACAGAGACAAGAGAAGTGCAACACAAAACAAGGAGTCCAGGAGGGAGGTGGACCGGCGGAGGATCAGGGGGAGGGACGGAGGGACAGGTCCTAGAGGGAAACAGAAAGAAAGACACCGACAAGAAACCCAGGAGGGAGGTGGACCGGCGAAGGATCAGGGGGAGGGACAGAGGGCCAGGTCCATAGGTGGAATACAGACAGAAGAACAAAAATAAAACAACCACAAAAACACAACAAGTCAAGGAAGGACATAACGTGACACCCACCAGGGCGGGACAGAAGACCACCACATCCGTTCAGTCGAAACAGATGCCCCCCAGGGTGGAGCAAAAGACCACGTCTGGTTGGGAAAGTCTGAAACAGAGAACATGAACAAGTTAAGGGTAGCCTCCGTGGCCCCACAGGATCAGTCGGGTGCTCAGAGAGTTTGACTGAGACGTGACGGGACTCTGGGAGTTCCGCAGAGGCGAGGTGAGACTCTGGTAGATCAGCCGAGCTGAGGAAAGACTCTAGTAGTTCAGCCAAGACGTGGAACGGCTCTGGTAGTTCAGCAGAGACGTGGAGAGACTCTGGTAGTTCAGAGACGTGGGGAGGCTCTGGTAGTTCCACAGAGAAGTGACGCGACTCTGGTAATCCCATGGTGTTTATACTGGATTCCAGAAGATCAATGCTGACTTGCCTTTGTTCATGAAGATCACTGGTGACTTGAATTCTCCCATGAAGAACCCCGGTGACTTGACTCTGTCCTTGAAGATAACCGGTGACTTGACTCTGTCCTTGAAAATCGCCAGTGACTTGACTCTGTCCTTGAAGATCGCCAGTGACTTGACTCTGTCCTTGAAGATTGCCAGTGACTTGACTCTGTCCTTGAAGATCGCCAGTGACTTGACTCTGTCCTTGAAGATCACCAGTGACTTGACTTGACTCTGAAGGGTCAGCTGTGGCTGTCATCCTGTGCAGAGGCGCTGGGCAAGCAGCCATCTTGTGCCATGACTCTGGACTGGTGGCCATCTTGGGTCGTGGCTCTGGACCGTTGGCCATTTTGGGCAATGGCGCTGTAATAGCGGCCATCTTGTGCTGTGGTGCTGGGCTGGCGGCCATCCTGGGCAGTGGCGCTGGGCTAGCGACCATCTTATGCTGTGGGGCTGGGCTGGCGTCCATCTTGTGCTGGAACGCTGGTAGGGATGGGTACCGAAACCCGGTATTAAAATGGCCCCGGGGCTAAATTATGAAAGACCGTAGTATCAGTAAGATCTGAGGGTACCATTCTGCTTTCGGTACTGGAGGGGAAAAAAAATAATGTATGATGTATTTTTGCTTAATAATGTTATCGTGCACATTTTATCTCACAAAACATTTCGAATGTGCGATCATATTAAGACGTTTGTCTGTGAGATCTGTGAGGTCTCTCATGCGCGCCATGGAGGCTGTCAGTCACACACACACACACCACAACGAGCGCGGCGCCCGCACAGATATGAAAACTCCCACTTAATAATAAAGAGTGACGATGGCGAAGAGATTTGCTTTATAAAGTTTTCGTAGATCTCTCATGCGTGCCGCGGAGGCTGTCAGTCACACACACACACACACACAACAAGAACGAGCGCGGCACACACACATGCAGGGGCCGTTCACATTTCTCGTATTTTGCGTGCTCAAGATCGTTATTTCAAATGTAGGCGTGAGGTATGCACGCTCATAATGGAAGCGGCGCTCATAATGGAAGCGACACGCACGTGCTGCGACAAACTCGTATTTTCCAGGCGCGTCTGCACCGCATCGAGTTAAAAACATCTCAACTTTTCAGAATGCCTCAAGCGCACCCCTGGTCATGTAACTTCCTCACCTTTTCCGTAACAACGTTGAAAGCTCAGCCAAGAAGAAGGAACAGCTGATAGCTGTATGTGGATTTTTAAATTAATTTAGTAGCAGTGCTACTGCAAGCAGTTTTTAGTGCTGCAAATCCATTTATCCATTGCTGAAATTTCTGAGTCTTTCTGCAGACAACACTCGTTGTCATAAGTGCAACAACATTTTTGCATGTAAGAAATTGACACAAGCAGTCTGTCAAAGCATCTTTCAAAACTGCATTATGTGCAGACAGAGACATGCAAAGTTTTTGACTCCCTAACACAATTTTTAAAGTACCGATAAGAATACCGTTAAAGTACCGGACCGTTAAGCAGAATCGGTAAGAGTAGTAATACCGTTAAAACCGTGGCGGCCATCTTGCATCGTGGCGCTAGACTGGTGACCACCTTGTGCTGAGGTGCTGGGCTGGCAGCCATCCTGTGGTGACTAACCCTGACTCTGGAAGGTCGACGGTGACTAACCCTGACTCTGGAGGGTCCACAAGTACCTGACTCAACTCTGGAGGGTCCACAAGCACCTGACTCGACTCTGGAGGGTCAACGGGCACCTGACTCAACTCTGGAAGGTCAACTGGAACCTGACTCGACTCTGGAGGGTCAAATGGAACCTGACTCGACTCTGGAGGGTCAACCGGAACCTGACTCGACTCTGGAGGGTCAACGGGAACCTGACTCGACTCTGGAGGGTCAACTGGGACCTGACTCGACTCTGGAGGGTCAACTGGAACCTGACTCGACTCTGGAGGGTCAACTGGAACCTGACTCAACTCTGGAGGGTCAACTGGAATCTGACTCTACTCTGGAGGGTCAACTGGAACCTGACTCGACTCCAGAGGGTCAGCTGTGACTGTCATCCTGTGCAGTGGCACTGGGCAAGCAGCCATCTTGGGCCATGACACTGGACAGGGGGCACTCTTGGGTTGTGGTGCTGGGCCAGCGACCATCTTGTGCTGTGGCGCTGCGGTGGCCAATTTGGGTATTGGCGCTGAGTTAGCGGCCATCTTGTGCTGTGGCGCTGGGCTGACAGCCATCTTGTGCTGTGGCGCTGGACTGGCGGCCATCTTGTGCTGTGGCTCTGGACCAGTGGCCATCTTGGGCATTGGCGCTGGGTTAGCGGCCATCTTGTGCTGTGGTACTGGGCTGGCGACCATCTTGGGTTGTGGCGCTGGACCGGTGGCCATCTTGGGTATTGGCGCTGGGTTGGCGGACATCTTGTGCTGTGGTGCTGGGCTGGCGACCACCCGGTGCTGTGGCGGTGGCCTGCGACCATCTTGGGCTGTGGCGCTGGCTCAGCAGCCATGACATGAACTGTTTTGGGAATCTCTAGGATCTTTGACAGCATAGCGAAGTAATCAATAATTGTGTCAGTGGCCATCTTGGGCATTGGCGCTGAGCTGGCAGCCATCTTGCACCGTGGCGCTGGACTGGTGACCACTTTGTGCTGTGGCGTTGTGCTGGCGTCCATATTGCCTCGTCGCGCTGGGTTGGCGGCCATCTTGTGCTGTGGTGCTGGGCTGGCGGCCGTCTTGCTTTGTGCTGCTGGGTTGGCGGCCATGTTGCCTTGTGGCACTGAGCTGGCGGCCATCTTGTACTGTGGTGTGAGGCTGGCTTCCATCTTGCATCGTGGTGCGGGGTTGGTGGCCATGCACCGCAGCGGCGCTGGGTTGGCGGCCATCTTGTGCTGTGGCGCTGGACCTGCGCCATCATGGGCAGTGGCGCTGGCTTTCTCCATCTGCCATGGTGAGATGGCAGCTCTGGTACCTCCCACATGAGCCCCGAGTCGAAGGGGGGCCATGGTGGAGAGGGATGCTGAGCTTCCTCTCGCCCACTCCCTCCTCGGCGACCTCCCCTGGTCCCGCGATACACGACCAGGCGGGTTCCCTCAAACCGATTGCTTCTCTCCCGCTCGGTGGCTGGGGAAGAAACATCAACCGACATATCGCTGGATCGCGTGTTGACGGAGTCCTTCTGTCACTACTCGTGATGCAAGGAAACGAGGAGAGATCCAAGTGCAGGTATGATCTTTATTTCAGGGCAAATCCAAAGGGGTAAATAGTCCAGGCAGGGTCAAAACCAGAATATCCAAACAACATGAAAACAGACAAGAACACACGGCAAGGACAAGACTACGGATAGCATGAAACATAGACAAGGACTCCGTGACACATACTCAGACAGACCGGGTATAAATACACAGAAGGTGATGAGGGAACTGGATACAGGTGGGGAATAATCAATTAACTCAAACAAGGAGGAAGGTGAACAAATAAGGGAACAGACAGTTAATAAAGTGCCAGACACCGTGGGAAAGGAGGACACCTAGTGGAAACCCAGGGAACACAACCCAGACACTGTGACAATTACATCCAGAGTTTTTAGGTCCTATAATTAACCCCTCTGTTTTTTTCAGAATTTAGCAGTAAAAAATGACTTGTCATCCATTTTTTTATATCGACTATGCATTCCATTCGTTTTTCAAATTGGTGTGTTTCACCGGGCCGCGAAGAAATATAGAGCTGAGTATCATCAGCATAACAGTGAAAGCTAACACCATGTTTCCTGATGATATCTCCCAAGGGTAACATCTAAAGCGTGAAGACTAGCGGCAAAGAAATGTTGTGGTCAATTGTGTCAAACGCAGCACTAAGATCCAATAAAACTAATAGAGAGATACAACCACGATCAGAAGATAAGAGCGGGTCATTTGCAACTCTAACAAGTGACTGTTAATGAGTGAGTCACTGAGATTTAACCTATTCATTCAGAAACAAAGCATTTGACTGTGTTAATGAGTGAATCACTGAATCACTTATTCAATCGATTCATTCAAAAAGCTGATTCATCCAATAAGTAAACACTGTCCATTGCTTAGAGATGGAAAGCAGTGCTGTTATCTTCCTTTGGAACTGTTTTTGTTGGCAAGATTAATCAAAAACAAGCAATAGCCTACATTATAGGTATGTCTAAAACGTAAGTCACTTATTGCTTTACTGAACTTGTATAAAGATGTGTTCATGCTGATATTTGCAGAACAAACTATACTCTTTGTGTGATATACATTATTAAATCATATAAACATAAGCATACATTGTGGAAGATTTTTATTAGTAAAATTTTAATCAATCAAGAATAATCAATGTGAATCTAGCCATTTTTGTTGCTAGCTGTTTTTCCATTATAATCCTATAGGTAATGGAAATACGATATGCTTACGTGCTGGAATGTTCAGAACTGATGAAAAACATATGGCCAGACAAGGGCCTTTCGTTTTACCAAAACAAGTAGGGGCCTCTCCTCTCTAGGGATGTATGAAAAGTGTAGTCTAATGGAAAAGTTTGACTATGTGGAACCGCCCCATATAGTGTATATAAGGAGAAACCAAATAACATTTCGGGAGATCTCCTTGCAAGGACCTCTCGGCTTTGTTTTGCTTAAAATAAAGTATTTTCTTCTGAGAGAAAAATCCCTGACTGAGATCGATTCTTTGGAGAACCGGCAAAATACACCACAGATTTGGCACCACAGATGGGACTGGAAAGGAGCAGAGTGGACGACTGCTTTTGAGCTGACTGATGAGCAACACACACACAGTGGTGGCCACCATAGAATAAGGTAAGCATTTTTGCTTATATAATTAGTGTGTGTTGTTGACTGGTCAGTTCTGAGTGGTAAGGACACTTAAAATCTGCTCTTCCAAATTTAGAAAAATAATATGATATCTAAATTGAAAAAGGGGTTTTACTCCAGAAGAAATAACTGCATGCACATATTTGGGTTATTAATAGGAAGGCCTTGGAAGGCAACCTCGATTTAAGACAAATATGGTGTAGGCAGAAAGACATGGCATGCTGTGGGTCTGTGTTTATTGGATAGCTGTGCTAGGTAGGACAGTGATAAACGGATAAGCAGATTAAGGAATCGCGAGGAAAAGTCCCACGGATACCGCTTTGAGAATGTATAAGTGAAATTCTCGAAGGACAGAAATAGGTGGGCCCTTAAGGAGCTCTAGGTAGAGCTGTGTTTTGTTGTGTGGATGTATCTGTGTCCGGACGAATGAATGTGTAAACAAATAAATTCTGTGTTGGGTGGGTAAAAGTTGCGCACCATTCTTGGACCGTCACTTCAGGGTGGCTGGGTGGAGTTGGACGCAACTAGTATCCACTTGAGAGGGATGAATGTATGATGAGCCTTGATAATAAAAGGACAATTAATGACTGATTATCCCTTAGATAAAGGGAAAAAGTATGCAAGAATAAGCACTCTGGCTCAATAAAGAGTGCAGAAAGTGTGAATGAGGTTAGGAAAATAGCATCAATAAAGTTTGAACCAAGATCTATAATAGATTTTTGCATTTAGGATGTCTGGGTGAAAGGGGAGAAAATTTTGTGAGCTCAGTGCAGTGGGAGTGAGAGCAAGGGAGGAAGTTTCCACATTAAAGTTGTATTACATGGGTGGAGCAAGAGGTGCTCTCCCCTCCTGGACCATCACTTGGGAGTGATCAGGTACAGAGACTGCTGTTGAGAAAGGATAAGTGCAGGAGCCCTAAAACAATAAAGTTAACTGAAGGAAGGTTGTTTTAGAGAAAAATAAATACAAATGTTCCAAGAAATGGACTAATATAGAGATGGCAGATATGGTGGAATATAGAAATAATAATAAATTAATTAAAATAAGATATGCATTTATTATTTAATAACTTGTCTGAATAGATTAATTTAAACGATGCACGTTTAAAACTCTAAATCTAATATGTGAAGACATCTAAAATTTGTATCTTGTTATCCCTGGGACAGTATGAAAGTTAATCCCTTACAGAGTTTCAGAGATTGGGCTTGTGTAAATGTAAAAAATAAAAGAAATAACTTGTGCAATGTGGAATGAAAGCAAGATTGGTTGACCAAGTTAATAGACAATTGGATTCAAAAGCCATATGCATTTTACAATAGGAAGGGAACTAGTTGCTTAAAGAATTAAATTTAATTATTTTATTTACAGTAATAGGAATTATATTATGTTGGTTAGGAAACATTAATTCACAAATACTAGATTATTCTGAATCATCTATGCAAATTTAGAAGAAAAATGATGATTGAAGTCCTTATTTTACCATATGCATGTCATGCTGTTATAAAAGGAAGGTTTATTTTATTTTATTGCAGTATATGTAGATAATAAAGGTAGCTGGTTTCTGCATTTTGCAAAGAAGAAAAAAAATGCTTGCTATTTTCCTGCAATGAAGAACTTGCTTTACTAACATAGAATAAGAGAACTGCTGTTTTCAACCAGATGATTTTGTTTTTATTAAGGGACCACTGAAAGAAGAGGTTGAAAAGGGAAAATTAGAAAAAGAGCTGACTGCTCAGAAACAATTTGGTCAGAAGTTACATAGGTACATTTGATTAATGCAGTCTCTGAGTGTTCAAATTTCAGATGACTTCCGGAACAGTGCTTTGACAAAGGGGAGCAATGAAATGGAGTCTGTCGAGGAATGGCAATGCAGCAAACACAGATGCAGAGAGAAGAAGAGGGAGGGGCTGATGGATGTTCCCCTCCCCTCCTGAAAGTGAAGACCACACTTCAGCAAGGAGAAAGACTGAATTAAAGCAGGACAAGGTGAATCTTTCACTGGAGACTTTTCCTGAGGGTGAAAAGAACATTATGAAATGCAAAACTCTGGCAGAAAGCAACCAGAAGCCAGACTGAGAAGAAGCAGAGAAACAACGGAGACCGTACACCACAACATCAGGTCTTTGAGTGCCATCACAGACTGACAACCCAGTACAACAGCCCAGGCTGATGATCTGACCAGAAGGACTTCCATCCCTTCAGTGCACAGGTGCTGCATATTCAATGAACACATAGAGACTGCTTCAAATGTTAATTATTTTATTTAATTATTTTATTTACTATGTTTTAATCTTGATTATTCACTGGTCTCACAGCACTTCCTTAAATTCTGTGTTTTAACTAACTCTCTCAATCTGCTTTTCAATAGGTACCAATCCAGCCTCATGTCTTAAAGAAAAATTTATTTTGACAGACAGAAGTGAGTACTTGACTCACCAATCAGATAAACATGGAGCTGGATTTGGCATAGTAAGACTGTTTCATTAAACAACTGGGGGAAAGTGCATAACTGAATACTTGACAACAATGCTGAGCTCTTTGGGAAAGAAGAGAATAAATAAATAAATAAATAAAGGGTATCTTGATGAACAATAGAAAAAATATATATGGTTGAAAAAATAGAAATATTGGTCACTCCATTTTGTTTAAAGGTAATTTTCTAAGGTAAAACTGAATAAAATAATATTGAATAAAAAAAATATTCCAAAGATCCAAAATCATGTAATCACATATACTGTAATCACTGGGGATAACCAGATGGAAATGTTGATGGCCATGGATCCAAGATTTACAGAGATCTCCAATCCTCTTCTCAGAGTCACTCATGAGCAATAACAAAAAAGTATTTGACTAAACTTTAAATTAGACAAACACATGACATTTGAGAAATGATAATTGGCTCTCTCAAATGCCCAATGCCTAGGCCTAATATTCTAAACAAATTCCTCTATGAGATTTTGAAAAAAGGAAGGAAAGAAAGAAAGAAAAGTTTTTGGCAAAAGAGACACTGAGGCAATTCAATCAATTTGCCCAAACAGCTGTGTACAAATTTGAATGTGGGCCCACAGGGCAAACTTATGCCCAGTAAAATAATGACCATGGATGTATTTGGTTAAGTTTCCTGGTCAGTACCAAGGTCTTTGTTGTGGCAGAAAGCAGTGCCACACATGCGCAGCGTATAACATGGGAAGGCAGAGAAAAGCAAGCTTGCTCTGTCCACCCCACCTCTAACTTTCTTTTCAGCATATCATGATGGAGCTGATTGTGTCAAAATGATGAAATATTGTCTTTCTGACTGTTAAAATAAATACAGTGGGTTGAGTGTTTTCCAGGGCAAAAGACCTATGCTACTGAGCAAGATAGGAAAATATCCAGTGATATAGTGGAACTCAGTTTACAAAATAAAAAGATAACTAAATAAGCAAATTGTTGAGAATAAAATTGAAAGGAATTAAAAAATAGTAAAGACAGCACTGGAATTGTGAAAACTCAAAAAGGGGCCAAGACTGCCCTCAACCCACAGGTCACACCAAGAAGGACAACTGGCAAGATGAACAAATTACCATGCTTGATAACACTAACAAAAAATTCTTAAGTTTTCCATTTACAGGTGACAGCAGTTCCAGTAAGGCCAAGGAATGCTTCGCTCCATCAAAGAGAACCAGTGAGGGTGCAATTATGAGCTCAAGGAAGAGCCTTGCATTAATCAGCAAAACGGTTACAGAGTGACACCAGAGTTCACATCTCTAACCTTAAAATACACCAACCAGCATCAACAACTCCACACAGCATGAAGTGAGGGATGAAGGGCGTGCTAGTAACGACCCACCCTTGCCAACGAGGGAAAGACCATTGCAACGACTCGCAAAGAGTCTCCCTGGTGAAGATGGAATGAGACGTGATGGGACTGCTACTGAGATCAAAATACTTGGGAGCAGATATGAGCCAACAAATAGAAAAGAAAAGGTGGAAAGAGAATGTTAAGTAATGGTAGATGAAGAATTTGAAGGTTACGAGAAGGGAAATATAGATGTAGGAAGATTTGAAGGGAAAATAGAGCAATTGGATGCAACAAATAGAATGAAAGGAGCAAAATAGAATGAAATGAGCAAAATAGAAAATTGAAGAAGGAAAAGTATGTGTTATGTTTTGGGGAGAATGCTGTATTTTTAGAAGGGAGCATTTAATGAAGAACTGATCAAATTGAAAAGGCTAAGAATGGTAGATAAAGAAAATGTTGGAAAAGATAATAAAATGTAAGACTGGTTCGATTTACAGTTAGGAGCATGGGGAGCATAGTTTATAACTAAATAGGGAAAGTTTTTAGGAATTGCATTAATGACAGGAGATTTACTATTTTAATGTATACTTCCTATATTGAGGTTACTAGTCAAAGCCACATTTAAGCAAATTAAATTCAAAGATATCAAAATAATGGGAAATTGATACATAAGGTATCTAAGCTGAAGATCAACTCTTATAATCTTGTGATATTCAATGTGTGATGTGATTTGTATTTGTATGTGTATGTATTTTTATGCCTTTTATACAAAACTGTGATAACCAGGCAAATGCTGAACCATTTGCACATTCATGCTTTTAACAATGTTTACTATTAAAGAGGGGTTAGGGAGACTGGATCTTTTACTCACTCCTTGTCAAATTAGGAGAGAGATGTTTGGTCCAGTAATCCCTCAGAGTGGAATTTCATAATCTAGTCACTGGTGATAATACAATGTGACTTATTTAGTCACTAGGTAGTGTAACTAATATGACTGGATTATGGAGTAGCACTCTGGATAAGAATAATCAAATGTGAGACTTATTAAGTCTCAAAGGGGAGAATATGTGGAAGATTTTTATTAGTAAAATTTTAATCAATCAAGAATAATCAATGTGAATCTAGCCATTTTTGTTGCTAGCTGTTTTTCCATTATAATCCTATAGGTAATGGAGATACGATATGCTTACGTGCTGGAATGTTCAGAACTGATGAAAAACATATGGCCAGACAAGGGCCTTTCGTTTTACCAAAACAAGTAGGGGCCTCTCCTCTCTAGGGATGTATGAAAAGTGTAAAATACACCACAACATAAGCATTTTTGCCGTCTACAATTTAGAATAGTGTTAATTTCATCAGACGAGACAAGACGAAATATGTTCGTCAACAGCCTTTTTTTTCATGACTAAGAGGAGACAATGACAAGACTGCACCACTGTCCAAAAACGCTGACTAAGACTAAATTAACATGCATTGTTGTTGAAGAAAGACGAGACGAAAATGTTCTTAAAAACTAAGATAAAATCTCTCTTCATTTTCGCCTTCAATCGTCGCCACTTTTTCTCATCAGCTGTTAAGCCTTTAAAATATTCATAATGAGTCACAGCTTCCTGGTGTTGGTCAAGTTACAGGTCTCATACTCCTGTTGCTGCAGAACTGTGGTTGCAACACGAAACTGCTGAACACACAACACCCGAAGCGAACATGAGTGACGAGCGATGACGACATGCTAGGTCGAAGGAAGAGGCTCAATATTTGTGTGTTATAGTTTGCAGAGGTCTGTTATCAATAAATAAAATAGTGTGTGCGTAGAAAGAATTTGTCCACACGCATTACAGTTAAAAGCAGTATCAATAAAGTAAAAAAAACGTGATCAGGTTAATCATTTGTGAATGTGTCTCCTAAATAAGAAATTGAAAACCAAATACGTTTAACACTTGCATTTAAAATAAATCATTCAACAAGTGTATTTTGTCAGGTAATTATGACATTTAACCAATGTTTGGGATATGTGAACACTTTTTTTTTTTACTGAAATGTTTATCAGTAATAATCTCAGTAATAATGTGTTATTTAAAAAAGACAAAAAAAATTTGACTAAAACTAGACTAAATATAGACTAAAAAAAGACTTTTAGTCGACTAAAACTTGACTAACAAAAAAAGATATGTGAATGACTAAACATGACTAAAACTAACAAGGACATTTGGCACAAGAATAAGACTGAATTAAAAATAGGTGACAAAATTAACACTAATTTAGAATGCCTGGAATTTTTGAGTTTTAATCACTGAACAGACTTATAAATCCCGTGGGTGAACTCTGTGTGTTTTGGGGATATACTTGTTAATGTCAGATAGCACATCATTACAACAACACTTACCATTTCATCGCAGACGATGCTGTATTGCACACTCAGACTAGATTTGAGTGGGAAATGAATCATTCACGGTTGTGCGCGCACTTGTTTGCACATGAGCAAAGGTGTTTCACTTTCATGGGAACTTCGAACTGCATCCTTTAGGGGGCGCCATGGGGAACACCTCGTTGTGACCCATGTCTGAAGCATACTTTGAAATAACACCAACGAACTGGCCGGCAACAGCCTCTGACATCACTACCAGCGTGAGTATAAATCAGCGCCAGGAGAGCACTTAATTCTCTTCTTCGTCTTCATTGACTGTTTTGTTTGAAGTGTGCATCTGAGAAAACGACCATGGTAAGAGTGATCTTTTTCTGTTTATCATGGCATCGACTAGCAAGGGGTTTAGACAATGTGTACATCCGTGTCGGCATTATTTGACACCTGATGACACACAAAGTCTTTGCGTCTCTTGTTTGGGTAGAGCACGCACGCGGTGTCCAGGAGAGTGAGATCGTGGGGATCGCAGGTGGATCTCGCTAAGGAGTTTTCCCTTTCGTGGCAGAAGAGAGTGAATTTCAGGAGGAAGATGTGTTGTCATTAACCCTTTCTGATACTGAAGTTAGTGCTCTGCTGGGTTCTGCCCAGGAAGAGCAGGATATGTCTGAGGGTGGCGAAGAAGCTGAGCCTTCTCAATCCTCCTGCCCTGCGTATGTGGAGCTGTTAGAGGTTATGGATCACGCTACAGCAAAGTTGGATTTGCCATGGAAGCATGCCAGCAAAGTGACGCCGGGAGGTCGCCTAGACCAGCATTATTTGTTTGATCATAGCCCTCCTGCCCAGGTGAGCCTTTCATTCTTGCCTGATTTACATGCAGAACTCAAAAAAGAATGGAAGAGGCCGTTTTCTTCTCGCATCCATTGGTTTCAGCATACGAGTTATGCCAACATCGAGGCGATGCGCGAAAATGGCTATGAGAAAATGCCCCCTGTAGAAGAGATGCTGGCTAGCTATCCCTCTGTGGGGGAAACATCCTCTCTTAAATCTCCCTCTTTGCTATCTAAGCCCCTCCAGGATACATCCCACTTAAATGGCAGATACGCAGCAGCAGGTCAGGCTGTGACTTCGTTGCACATGGTGGCAGTGCTTCTTCAGGCTTATCAGGCTGATCTGCTGAAGGACCTGGATAAAGGCGCAAGGGCTTTTCAGCTGACCAGGTAGCCGAGCTTCGTCGCACCACAGACCTCTCTCTCCATGCTACCAAGTAGGCCGCCTCCGCCATGGGTAGGTCTATGGCGGCCATGGTGGTAATGGAGAGACATCTGTGGGTGAACCTGGCAGACATCGGGAGGAAAGAAAGAGGCTTTATTCTCGATGCTCCGGTCTCGTCTTCCGAACTTTTCGGTACCTCCGTCAAGACGGTGGTCAAGAAGTTCAGGGGGCAAGGGCACAGTCAGCTTCCTTTAAATTCTTCATTCCACGAAGGTCCAGGTCCAAGCCCGAACATCATAGGGGTCCTGGCCCGTCTCAATCTGAGGATAAAAGACGGGTGTGGAAAGCTAGTGTCATGGCTCGTGCTCCTCCCCCGCCTACGGGCAGGGGTTAGAGGAATTGTGGGTCAAGAGGAGATAAGCAGGACCTGAGGGATGTAATACCTAGGTAGCTACTCATTCCCTTTGGGGGTTTTTAACTTCTGATTTTATCCCCCTCCTCCTAATTCCCCTGTAACCACCAGCTCTCCACCTGATCGAGGTTAGGGGGAAAATTCTCGCATATCAGTCTCCTATGCTGGACCTATTATGTTTTTGGCTGGTTCTATGTTCATAGCAACCACTTTACTGATAGTCTGGACTAATAGGAGGTGCCCCTTGAGCAGTGCTCCAGTGCAGGAGGGTGGGTGAGTATGTAACCCTTTCTGTACATACTTATGTGTATTAAATTGCTAGTGGTTATGTGTCTACTAACAAACTCTGCATTTTCTTTACAGTGCTCAGTTATGGTGTTTACACCGGCCGTCCAGCCTGTGCTCTGGTATTAGGCGAATGAGATCACAGGCTTCTGTGGAAGCCTCACTGATCATCAGTACTGGCACAGCACTGCAGGGAATCTCATGGATGGTGGCCAGGTCACCCTGAGGGTTGACGGAAGTTACGGATGGCAAAATCTGAGCTTGCCTCTCCCGTGCGTTTCAGCGCCTCTGCGATGCTTAGGAACCTTTAAGTAAACATGCTACGCTCTGTGTACTTTGTAAAATCCATGTTAAGTGATAAGTGTGCACGCAAGAATCTGCGCAATTTTCTGAAATCCTGTACGGTAAGGGTTACGTGCTCAGCTTCGTTCCCTTTTCGAGATTGTTAGACTTTGGTTCCTTGGGCACCATTCAGCAAGAGTGTATTTGTTTATACACTTCAAGCATCACTTCCCTCAACGTGAGGGGCTATCTGGGCGACTCTCGTGGTAGTTTAGCAGCGCTCCCCTTTTCCAGAAAGGGTCGCCTATGAGTGCACTACTGTCTTATGCTTCTTCCCCAGCCACCGAGCAGGAGAGAAGCGATCTTTTTGAGGGAACCCGCCTGGTTGTGTTTCGGGGGACAAGTGGAGGTCGCTGAGGAGGGAGTGGTCAAGAGGAGGCTCAGCATCGCTCTCCACCATGTCCCCCCTTCGACCCGGGCTCATGTGGGACGGATCAGAGCCACCGTCTCACCATGGCGGACAGAGAAGGGAGAAGAAGCGCACGTCCGCCGAGCCAGCGCCACTGCCCATGATGGCCGCAAGCCCAGCGCCACGAGGCAAGATGGACGCCAGCCCAGCGCCACAGCACAAGGTGGTCGCCAGCAGTGTTAATTTCGTTGACTAAATATTTTCGTCATTATTTTCGTCACGAATATATTTTTGCCGACGAAAACGAAACGAAAACTAAAATAGAAGGCACTGATGGAGACTAAAACTATGACTAAATTGATTGACATTATCGTCAACGAATAAAGGACGAGACGAAAATAGACTGTGACGAAAATCAAATCAGCAGACGGGAGAGATGCGAGGAATGAGCAAAAGAACTGGCAAAACAGAACAGACTGCATGAGAGAAGAGAACCAATCAGAGCCTGACTTATTGAGACGTGAAGCGAAGGTTTTCAGTTTTTATGAGCTCCCGGGAAGTCGGCATTCGAAGAGGTGATAGGGACTTTAAGCAACAGCCTCTGGTGGAACGGCAACGCCATTCTGGCGTTGTATTGCGCCTGCGCGAATTTAACTGCTACTTTCTGACGTTCTAATTTAACGGTCTACTACGGGAGAACAGCTGATTTGCCAGAGTCGCTACAACGTGAGAGGTTAGGTAAATAAATGTTTTGTTTTTAGACTTATTTACATCATACAATATTAAAAACTCCTCTTCTGACAAAAGATTGTCATTTAACGCCAAAAGCAATCCTTCTCTTGCTTTTTTAAATTATATATTTTTTTGGATCTCAATAAATGAATTAATGCTGCGTTGCGCTGTTCTGTTTTACCGTTGCTTAGTGACTTTTACGTTCTTGGCTACAGCGGTGTGACGGCAAACTTCCGGTCGCTGTAGCCGTTCCATTCGCAGCTGTTGCTTAAATTCCCTACTGTCTAAAAGAGCGACAAAATGTCCACAGCTCACTTCACGTTTGACGACGAACAAAACAAAACAAAGTGTAAAGCACGCGGAGCGCTCATTCGTGGCAAGAACACAACCAATTTGAAAAGACATTTACAGACGAGCCACCCGGACATTTTCTGAAATGTAATTTTACAACGATGTTCTTTTGTTTATTGAGCTAAGCAAAATTGGAAGACTGCAGTGCGTAGATGTTGTAGCATTAAATATTACGAACTGAAAAGTACTGTAAAATAGCCCCTTCTTCAAATTAGATGCGAGCGCAATACTAATACGTAATATCATGATAAATACATTGGATTAATACTAATGTTTAGTATATTTTATAATGTTCTACTTGTTGACAATATCACAAATATTTCTATATTAGTCATGTGAAACATGAATGTTCACATCCTATCATTATACATACAAATCTAGCAATATTGTAGTATTTAAAACATACAATATTGCTAGACAAATGAATACCTTATAAAATCTTGTTACTTTTTTTATCCACCTAGCTGCCAACTTATTAAATATTTACTTTAAATGTATGCACTTATTGTTCAGCTCAGCTGTAAGCTTTAAGGTCCTGGACCTAACGTTATTTTTCTTTTATTGATGGTCAATTGGCAGCTAGTTATTGTTTACATTATCATGACAGTGTTTGTTGCTGCATAAAAGCTTTTGAATCGAAATAAAGACACAGTTGTGTTGAAATAAAGTTGAATTTGTGTTTTATATATTTTGGTTAAGTTTGTTTCCTATACCAGCTGTAAAAAATTGTCTAGTAAATCTGTTATTGATTTTTAGTCTTATTTTAGTCGACTAAAATACCAAGCAATTTTAGTCGACTAAAATAAGACTAAAATTAAAACAAATCAGATGACTAAAACTTGACTAAAACTAAAAAGAATTATAGTCAAAAGACTAAGACTAAAACTAAATTAAAATTTCGTGTCAAAATTAACACTGGTCGCCAGCCCCATGCCACAAAGCAAGACGGCCGCCAACCCAGCGCCACTGCCCAGGATGGCCACTGAGACATTCTTGGATTATTTCTCCATTCTGAACAAGATCCTAGAGATTCCCAGGAGTGTT
Organism: Carassius auratus; assembly: GCF_003368295.1. Lineage (NCBI taxonomy): Eukaryota > Metazoa > Chordata > Actinopteri > Cypriniformes > Cyprinidae > Carassius > Carassius auratus. Next base: position 386,064 of record NW_020528628.1, on the reverse strand, counting down.
CACGTCACGTCTGCTGATCCAGAGACTGTTCGTATCACATCTGCTGAGCCAGCGCCACAGCCCAAGATGGCCGCCAGCCCAGCGCCATGGCACAAGATGGCTGCTAGCCACAGCTGACCCTCCAGAGTTGAGTCAGTTTTCGGTTGTCACTCCAGAGTCGAGTCAGGTTCCAGTTGTCCCTCCAGAGTCGAGTCAGGTTCCAGTTGATCCTCCAGAGTCGAGTCAGGTTCCAGCTGACCCTCCAGAGTCAAGTCAGGTTCTGGTTGAGCCTCCTGAGTCGAGTCAGGTTCCCGTGGACCCTCCAGAGTCGAGTCAGGTCCCCGTTGACCTTCCAGAGTTGAGTCAGGTTCCGGTTGACCCTCCAGAGTTGAGTCAGGTGCTCGTGGACCCTCCAGAGTCAGGGTTAGTCACCGTTGACCTTCCAGAGTCAGGGCTAGTCACCGTTGACCTTCCAGAGTCAGGGTTAGTCACCGTTGACCTTCCAGAGACAGGGCTAGTTACCTTTGACCTTCCAGAGTCAGGGCTAGTCACCGTTGACCTTCCAGAGTCAGGGCTAGTCACCGTTGACCTTCCAGAATCAGGGCTAGTCACACGTTGACCTTCCAGATTCAGGGCTAGTCACCGTCGACCTTCCAGAGACAGGGCTAGTTACCGTTGACCTTCCAGAGTCAGTGCTAGTCACTGTTGACCTTTCAGAGTCAGGACTAGTCACCATTGACCTTCCAGAGTCAGGGCTAGTCACCGTTGACCTTCCAGAGTCAGGGCTAGTCACCCTGGACCCTCCAGAGTCAAGTCAAGCCACTGGTGATCTTCAAGGACAGGGTCAAGTCACTGGTGATCTTCAGGGACAGAGTCAAGTCACCGGTGATCTTCAAGGAAAGAGTCAAGTCACCGGTGATCTTCAAGGACAGAGTCAAGTCACTGGGGTTCTTCGTGGGACCAAGTCACCATTGGTCTTCATGAACAAAGACAAGTCACCATTGATGTTCATGAACAAATGCAAGGTACCAATGGTCTTCATGAACAAATGCAAGTCACCAATGATTTCCATGAATAAATGCAAGTCGCCAATGATCTTAATGAGCAGAGTCAGGCCACAAATGATCTTCAGGAGCACAGTCAAGTCAGCATTGATCTTCTGGAATACAGTCTAAACACCATGGGATTACCAGAGCCTCTCCATGTCTCTGCTGAACTACTGGAGCCTCTCCTCATCTCGGCTGGATTACCAGAGTCTCTCCACGCCTCTGTGGAACTTCCAGAGCCTCGTCACGTCTCGGCTGATCTACCAGAGTCTTTCCACGCCTCTGCGGAACTTCCAGAGCCTCGTCACATCTCAGTTGAACTCTCTAAGCGCCCGACTGATCCTGTCGTGGCCACGGAGGCTACCCTTAACTTGTTCATGTTCTTTGTTTCAGACTTGCCCAACCAAACTTGCTCTCCTGCCAGTCCGATCCCACTGTGGTGCTCTTCTGCTCCCGCTCTGGGGGGTTCTGGTCTCGACCACACGGATGTGGTGGTCTTCTGCTCTGCCCTGGGGGCTTCCGTCCCGACCACAGTGTTGTGGTGGTCTTCTGCTTTGCTTTGGGGTCCTGCCCGGTCGGCGCTGTCCTGGGTTCCTGAACGCCCTAACCCACCCTGATCTCCTGTTGTGTTGTTGTTGTTGTTTTTTGGTTGTTTGTTCACTTCCTGTCCCTGTTCCCTTCTGTGATCCTGGCCCTCTGTCCCTCCCCCTGATCCTCCGCAGGTCCACCTCCCTCCTGTTCTCCCTGTTTTGTGTTGCACTTCTGGTCTCTGTTCCCCGCCTTATATCAGAATCAGAATCAGAATGAGAATGAGCTTTATTGCCAGGTATGTTTACACATACGAGGAATTTGTTTTCGTGACAGAAGCTCCACAGTACAACAGAATGACAGCGACAGAACATAAAACACATAATAAAAGAATAAAAAATACAAATAAGTAGATAGTGAATGACAATATACAAACTGACAATTGTAGGCAGGTATATTACAAAATGCAGTTATGTATGTACATGTGTATTATGTGCAAAATTTAAGTGTATACTAAGTATGTGTGTTAGATAAATAAAGTGTATGTGTATATAAATATAAAGTGTAGTGTGTTCGCCGTTATTATCAGCTGTTCATAAGATGGATTGCCTGGGGGAAGAAACTGGTCCTGTGTCTGGTCGTTCTAGTGCTCAGTGCTCTGTAGCGTCGACCAGATGGCAACAGTTCAAAGAGGGAGTGTGCTGGATGTGAGGGGTCCAGAGTGATTTTGACAGCCCTTTTTCTCACTCTGGATAAGTACAGTTCTTGAATAGAAGGGAGGGTTGTACCAATGATTCGCTTAGCAGTCCGGACTACCCTCTGTAGTCTTCTGAGGTCAGATTTAGAAGCTGAGCTGACCCAGACAGTTACTGAAGTACAGAGGATGGATTCAATGATGGTGGAGTAGAACTGTTTCAGCAGCTCCTGTGGCAGGTTAAACTTCCTCAGCTGGCGAAGGAAGTACAACCTCTGCTGGGCCTTTTTCACAATGGAGTCAATGTGAATGTCCCACTTCAGGTCCTGAGAGATAGTGGTGCCCAGGAACCTGAATGACTCCACTGCAGTCACAGTGCTGTTCATGATGGTGAGTGGGGGGAGTGCAGGGGGGTTTCTCCTGAAGTCCATAATCATCTCCACTGTTTTGAGTGTGTTAAGCTCCAGGTTGTTGAGAGTGCACCAGACAGCCAGCTCTTTTACCTCCTGTCTGTAAGCAGACTCGTCACCGTCCTGAATGAGGCCGATGAGTGTGGTGTCATCTGCAAACTTCAGGAGCTTGACAGAGGGGTCCTTAGATGTTCAATCATTAGTGTACAGGGAGAAGAGCAGTGGGGAGAGAACACAGCCCTGGGGAGCTCCGGTGCTGATTGTACGGGTGCTGGATGTGTATTTTCCCAACCTCACTAGCTGCTGCCTGTCTGTCAGGAAGCTGTTGATCCACTGACAGATGGAGGTGGGCACGAAGAGCTGATTTAGTTTGGGCAGGAGGAGGTTTGGGATGATCGTGTTGAAGGCAGAGCTGAAAACCGCAAACAGGATCCTCACATAAATCCCCGGTCTGTCTAGGTGTTGCAGAACATAATGCAGTCCGATGTTTACTGCATCATCCACAGACCTGTTTGCTCTGTAGGCAAACTGAAGAGGATCCAGCAAGGGCCAAGGATGTCCTTCAGGTGGGCCAGCACCAGTTTTTCAAATGACTTCATGACTACAGACGTTAGAGCCACAGGCCTGTAGTCATTTAGTCCTGTAATTTTGGTTTTCTTAGGGACGGGGATGATGGTGGAGCGTTTGAAGCATGAAGGGACTTCGCACAGCTCCAGCGATCTGTTGAAGATCTGTGTGACGATGGGGGCCAGCTCGTCAGCACAGGATTTTAGACAGGCTGGTGTAACACAATCTGGGCCCGGTGCTTTTTTCCTTTTCTTCTTCCGGAAGACCTGGCGCACCGCATCCTCGCTGATCTGAATTGCAGGTGTGGGGGAGAGGGGGGATGCAGGAGGTGAGAATGGTGAGAGTGCTTGATTGGAGAGGTGTTCAGGATGGGTTGCAGGAGCTGTTAATGGTGTGAATGTTTGTTTGGAGGGGCATTCAGGGCTGGATGCAGGAGTTGTGAATGGTGTGAATGGTTGTGTGGGGAGGCGTTCAGGGCAGGTGATGGGTGTTCTTTCAAACCTGCAGTAAAACTCGTTCAGATCGTCTGCCAGTCATTGATTCTCCACAGTGATGGAGGGTGGTGTCTTGTAATTGGTGATCTTCTTTAGACTTTTCCACACTGATGCTGAGTCGTTGGAAGTGAACTGAGTCCTTATTTTTTCAGAATAGTTCCTCTTTGCCACTTTGATCTCTTTTTCCAGTGTGTATTTAGCCTGTTTATACAAGACATTGTCCCCCTTCACGTAAGCATCTTCTTTGGCCTGACGGAGCTGTCTGAGTTTTGCAGTGAACCACGGTTTGTCATTATTGTAAATTAGTTGAGTCTTTGTAGGAATACACATATCCTCACAGAAACTGATATATGATGTTACGGTCTCTGTGAGTTCATCCAGATCGGTGGCAGCAGCTTCAAAAACACTCCTGCTCTGCTTCATTAGTCCATCTTTTATCAGTCCTTGATACAGGTTTAGCTGATTTTAGTTTTTGCCTTTAGGACGGTATAAGATGAACCAGAAGGTGATCAGAACGTCCCAAAGCTGCTCGTGGAACAGAGTGAAATGCATCCTTTATTGTGGTGTAACAGTGATCCAATATATTACTGTCTCTTGTGGGACATGTAACATGCTGTCTGTATTTTGGCAGTTCACGGGAGAGATTGTCTTTATTAAAGTCCCCGAGAATTATTAAAACAGAGTCCGGGTGTTGTTGTTCTGTGTCTGTGATCTGATCAGCGAGTTTCTGTAAAGCTGAGCTCACATGCGCTTGTGGAGGGATGTAAACACTGACCAGAATGAACGAGTGAAACTCCCGCGGCGAATAGAACGGCTTGCAGTTAATGAAGAGTGTTTCAAGATTTGAGCAGCACGTCTTCGTTAACACAGTTACATCTGTACACCACCGTTCATTGATGTAAAAGCATGTCCCGCCGCCGCGCGATTTCCCCGTTGATTCTGCGTCGCGATCCGCTCTAAACAGCTGAAAGTCCGGCAGATGGAGCACGCTGTCCGGTATGGTGTCATTCAGCCAGGTTTCCGTGAAACACAGAGCAGCAGAGTGTGTGAAATCCTTATTTGTCCGAGCAAGCAGAAGGAGTTCGTCCGTTTTGTTGGGTAGAGAGCGGAGATTTGCGAGATGGATGTTAGGCAACGGCGTTCGAAATCCGCGCTTCCTGAGTCTGACGAGCGCTCCCGCTCGCTTCCCCCGTCTGCGCGTCCTGAAGCGTTTGATCAGCGCCGCTGCTCCTCCGATAACAACGTTCACTAAAACGTCTGAATAATTGAAATCCGGAAAAACATCTTGTGGTGCGTTCTGCCGAATGTTCAGCAGTTCATCCCTGGTGAAACTGATGGCAGGAATATAACTAAAGACAGGACAAACTAACAAAAGCACAAAAACATATGCGGAGCACGTCACGGAGGCAGCCATCCTGTATCGGCGCCACACAGAAGTATGTTCCTCTTGTCCATATGTTCCTCTTGTCTCTGGTTTCCCCATATTTTTTTTTTACCTGTCCCTCCCCCTGAGCCTCCACCTCTCCACCTCCCTCCTGGTCTTGTTTTGTCAGTCATATCTAGGAGCGTCTGGTAGCCGCTCCGTAGTGAGGGGGTATTGTCACAGTGTCTGGTTTGTGTTCCCTGGGTAACCATCACCATGGCGGACAGAGAAGGGAGAAGAAGCGCAAGTCTGCCGAGCCAGTGCCACTGCCCATGATGGCCGCAAGCCCAGCGCCACGAGGCAAGATGCACAAGGTGGTCGCCAGCCCCATGCCACGAGGCAAGACGGCCGCCAGCCCAGCGCCACTGCCCAAGATGGCCGCTGAGACATTCTTGGATTATTTCTCCATTCTGAACAAGATCCTAGAGATTCCCAGGAGTGTTCACGTCACGTCTGCTGATCCAGAGACTGTTCATATCACGTCTGCTGTGCCAGCGCCAAAGGCCAAGATGGCCGCTAGCCCAGCGCCATGGCACAAGATGGCTGCCAGCCACAGCTGACCCTCCAGAGTTGAGTCAGTTTCCGGTTGTCACTCCAGAGTCGAGTCAGGTTCCAGTTGATCCTCCAGAGTCGAGTCAGGTTCCAGTTGATCCTCCAGAGTCGAGTCAGGTTCCAGTTGACCCTCCAGAGTCGAGTCAGGTTCCGGTTGAGCCTCCAGAGTCGAGTCTGGTTCCCGTGGACCCTCCAGAGTCGAGTCAGGTCCCCGTTGACCTTCCAGAGTCGAGTCAGGTACTGGTTGACCCTCCAGAGTTGAGTCAGGTGCTCATGGACCCTCCAGAGTCAGGGTTAGTCACTGTTGACCTTCCAGAGTCAGGGCTAGTCACCATTGACCTTCCAGAGTCAGGGTTAGTCACTGTTGACCTTCCAGAGTCAGGGCTAGTCACCCTGGACCCTCCAGAGTCAAGTCAAGCCACTGGTGATCTTCAAGGACAGATTCAAGTCACTGGTGATCTTCAGGGACAGAGTCAAGTCACCGGTGATCTTCAAGGACAGAGTCAAGTCACCGATGATCTTCAAGGACAGAGTCAAGTCACTGGGGTTCTTCGTGGGATCAAGTCAGCATTGGTCTTCATGAACAAAGACAAGTCACCATTGATCTTCATGAACAAATGCAAGGCAACAATGATCTTCATGAACAAATGCAAGTCACCAATGATCTCCATGAACAAATGCAAGTCACCAATGATCTTAATGAGCAGAGTCACCCTGACCACAGGGTTGTGGTGGTCTTCTGCTTTGCCTTGGGGTCCTGCCCGGTCGGCGCTGTCCTGGGTACCTGAACGCCCTGACCCACCCTGATCTCCTGTTGTGTTGTTGTTTTTTGGTTGTTTGTTCACTTCCTGTCCCTGTTCCCTTCTGTGAGCCTGGCCCTCTGTCCCTCCCCCTGATCCTCCGCCGGTCCACCTCCTTCCTGTTCTCCCTGTTTTGTGTTGCACTTCTGGTCTCTTTTCCCCGCCTTATATGTTCCTCTTGTCTCTGGTTTCCCCATATTTTTTTTTTTACCTGTCCCTCCCCCTGAGCCTCCACCTGTCCACCTCCCTCGTGGTCTTGTTTTGTCAGTCATATCTTGGAGCGTCTGGTAGCCGCTCCATAGTGTGGGGGTATTGTCACAGTGTCTGGTTTGTGTTCCCTGGGTAACCACTACATGTCCTCCTTCCCCACGGTGTCTGTCACTTCCTTAACCACATTTGCCACAATCTCTGTCTTCGCATTGCACTCAGCTTTTACTAATCATTAATCACTGCACTCAGTCTATTCCCCATTAGCGTTTGTCATCTCCCTGTGTTTTTATACCTTGTCTCTCATAGTATGTGAGTAGTCTTATCATATCCTTAGTCTCAAGTCTTGATGATTTATGACCCTGATTTATGGCCTGATTTATGTATGTACAGTCAGTGTAGACTGACAGGTAGTCAGAAGTGTACATGGTCAGTTTGGATTGATTTATGACTATATGGCCTGTCAGTCAAAGCGGTTGCCATGTCACTGGGTCCTGTCACCCTTGATTGACATGGCAGAGGTGTGTGTAAATCAAAAGTTCAAACATGTCTCAGATTTGACTTGTGTTGTGTTTATTACTGGATATATGATGGTAGTGTCTGTAACCAGAGCTGTGGGGGGTTTCTGTGAAGTTCCTTCCTGGCCAGTTTCCCACTTGCAGTGGGGAGGTGTTTGGGTTCTTCCTGGGAAAAAAAAAATGGCTGTGCAAAAGTGAGGGTTTTGACGCCTTGACAGGATCAGTGTTTGTTTGATCAATACGGTATATGTTAATACCTAGACACCAACAGTGTGGCTATGACTGGTCTACAACCACATTTGAAAAGGAGGAGGATGTCTGGTGTCTTTGGCTTTCATGTTTGTGTTTTATTTTAGGAAATGCAACAGGAAAAAGGAAGTACCGAGTTCACATCTTAGAAACATCAATGTTGTCTTTTATGTAGGGTACTAGGTTTTATGACTTCTATGACAAGTCAAAGAGTGAGAGAGACAATTATTTAAATCATCAACTATCCAAGCCACTGAAGAGATAAATAATTTAATGTTATCTGAAATTAATAAAATCAAACAGGCATTCCTTAATGTTAAGAAAATACTACCCATAATATGTCATGTGTAAAAGGAGTTGAAATCTCACGCTAATTTTAAAACCAACTTTAAACACACACACACACACACACACACACATTGGGTTTCCATGTTCTATGGGACAACCCGCAGACGTAATGGTTTTTATACTGTACAAATTGTATTTTGCATCACCAAACACCAAACTTACATATAAACCTAACCCTTAAAAAAAAAATTCATTCATTTTAAGATTTTCAAAAACACTTCATTCTGTATGATTTATAAACTTGTTTCCTCACGGGGACAAAAACAATCCCCAAGGATTTTGGATATTGCCATCATTGTTCCCCATAACATGGGGTATACCTGAACCACACACACACATACACAGTAAAACTGAGTAAACTAAATTTTAATTATGAGAAAAATCGTATTTGTTGTTTTTACTTGTTTTTGTTTTGTTTTGTTTTTGTTTTTAAGAAATGTTTTCATTTTAATATAGCCTGTACATAGAATGTGTACAGTAAATGAACAAATATACATTTAGCTTAAACTCAGTAAAATAATTACACCTACCATTTTAAACATGTTTAAAAGATTAAACACATTGTGAGTCACTAAAGCAAGGCACACTGTCTATTGTCTTAATTATGTTTTAAATAACCTGATGACCAGCATTGTTTCTTTAGATCATTTATGCACACAAGTGCTTTTTCACACGAGTAGAAAACTCTTTGGATGTGTTTGACAGAAACATAATTTCTACATCAGAAAACTTTTTTAAATGCATGACTGAACTTTTCTCATTCGACAGAAATACTATTTTCAAATTATTTACCCAGGCCTATAACACTTGGTGTAAATGTTCTTACCTAGAACAGAAAACATACGCTTTGACTATTTGACTATTTTGTAGGCATCATGTAATGTTAAATGGTTTACTAAAAAACTGTAATCACCAGCAGCTGTGATTTTCAAAATGAAAGAAATGTACGAGCTAAGGATGTTTCAACTATTATCATCATTTCCTTTTGAACCTGATAAACTGGTAATGAATTTTCTATTCAAGTGACATAGCAGTTCTCATACTATTTGTGTAAATAGCTGCGCTAAAACATTTATGACTATTTTTGCATGGCAACAGATTATGTCAAGGGTGTGTCACATCTAAGAATCACAATGTTTTGTAAATGACATTTTTTTTTACACCTCAAGATTTAGTCATATCAAGATTTTGGATGGCCGTTCACAATTTGTTTGTCGGACTGTACGTTTTTAGGTGATCTTTGTGTGGTGTCATCATAATAGGAATAAATGAAAATTAAGAAATTAAGTTACAGTTTTTCTCTTTGAGATATTTCTTTTAGTGCAACTTTGTGTCTGTCCAAAAAGTGTGATCACATGAAGCATCGACACAAAAATGAAGTCTAGCTGTTTTACACTTAAAACTATTACAACCAAAACAAATCAAGCGGTTCCACTGAAAGATGCACAAGTTTTAACATGTTAAAGTTTCCACACTCATGTGTAGATAGATTTTATCCATAACCTTTTGCGTATTTAAGCGACCAAATCACTAAGAAAGAGAGTATAGCAAGAAAACAAATGTTTACAATGCATATAAAATTCAGAATACAATTGTTAAAAATGTTTTATGTTGATTTGTAAATGATATTTTTATTAATCCATTAGATTAAATCATCTTGTTCAAATATAAGGTGAAACCATTCACATTTTGTTTGTTTGGCCATTTTTGTTTTAAGAGACCTGTAAGTTCATGCTAACTCCTGCATTGGAAAGAGAGCAGGGTGAGCACATCCTAATCATTTAAGAAAAAATATTAAACATTTGACCGAACATTTTTATTATTTTGACAAAACACAACAACATTAAAGAATGTTATCAGTTCCTATGGCCATCTTCTTTGGTTCAAATAAAGCAACATCTCTGGTGTACGCAAGCATCTACAATGTGTGTATGTGCTAAACATCTTTGTTTCTCCACTTCAGACAGATTTGTTAGATTGTTAGCTACTCTTGTAATACAAACACATTTGAGAACTACAATGTTCTCACTTTTGTAATGGTTATAGAAAAATTCAAACATAACTTTTGCATACGGATTATCTGTCAGCAAAACTGACTAAAAAAATCATTGAATTATGAAATGCAAAAGCGTGTACGGCATTTGGCAAAACAGGATTTTAGCTGTATGAGCACATAAGACAAACATTGTCAATGTGTGACTTGTAAATATATATAATTTTATTTTATTTATTTATTTTACCAGAGATAGTTGACTGATCTGTTTACATGTTGTTTTGTAGTTTTCTGATGAAGAGTTTTCTCTGATTGTGGTCAAACATACAGTGCCTGTTCATAGGAATTTACGAACAACTACAGCATAAAAATATTTCCCCTACATCCAGAGCTCTTGTTCATAAAGCTGATGACGATGTTCACGTTTTTATTTGTCGTACTCGTTTGTTTCGAAATTTCCGCTTGACATTAAAGAGTAGGCCTATGTGTACACGGTCAGAAGCATTAGCATCTACCGTGTGCTGAGATTTTTCTGCTTTGTCCACTTTTGGTGGTTTTGCTAGAGAGACTATGTCACCTTGTTGTAACGTGATTACGTTTAAGATCCATAAGATTGCACTAAACACCCTTGAATAGGTGTAGCAGAAATGAGTCGAACCAGACAAATCAAAGAGTCTATCAGAGCTGTGTGCATTGAAACGAGAGCCGAACTCCTCAGGAAGTCATAAATCAGTTCTAGTGCCACAAGAACCAAGCAAGATAACCAACCAACCAACTTGTTTCAACATTAACACCAATAGAACAATTATTGACAATTTTAATTCGAAGAAGAGATTGTCAAATGTATTGTTCGTGATTGAAATGCAACGCTGGACATCACATGTAAACCCAGGAGATCAAGTTAAATACTTGCATTGACTTCCCCCCAGCCAGCAGAACCAGACTGAAATTCCTAAGGGGGAAGGGCTTTAAACCTTTGTCTTCACAGAAAAGTCCCTTTGCCAGAGAATGGCAAAGAAACTGCTTTTTGTACATTATATATGGACCAGAATGAACTCAAAAAGACTTATAAATGAATCGTTCCATTGCTTAACTCCATATTCATTTATGTATAACCCACACATTTGACTATCATGTATAATCACTTATTGTGTATGTCTTTTGATAACTATAGGATACATAGTCATGTCTAGTATTGATATAATCAAATTTTCTTGCTTGATGTTGTCCTGACAATCATTTATTTGTAAAATATATCATAATCATGTTATAGGAATCATGTCCAAAATTAGACCCTGTGAGGCAAGAACCACATGCTTGGTAAGATAAACAAATGATTTATGACCCCAGACCCAAGACCATATCTGATTGGTCAAGGCAACATTTGAGGAGTGGCCAACAAGGAAGTTTTAAATACTTTGGACCCCATGAAATTTTGCTTTTAGTTCTAGCATTGCTTGTGCTATCAGTCATGCCTTGCTTTTAGTCTGCCATTAGACCCTAGCTGCTGCTATTAGCCATGTCGGCTTTTAGTTCTAGCATTGCTCGTGCTATCAGTCATGCCTGCTCTTAGCTTCTAGCTTGTAGCTTTGCTACCTAGCTTTAGCTTGTGGCATATAGCCATGCGGTTAGTCATCATTGTTCTTTGAGCGCGGTTCCTGCGTGCTTCGGCCTGCCTGCTGCTACTATGCCACGATGAGAAGGAACACAACCTAGTCTCGTCAAACTTTATTTCTTTTCTTTTCTGTTTGAGAGTTTCGTGTTCTGAGTTAAGTTTTGTAACGTCGACCTCGTCTGCGCGTTTGAACTCCAACCAGCCACACAACTCCAGCTTCAGCCAACGCCCAAGCACGGGCTCCCCAAGACGTCACTTCAGCCAACTGAACTTCCAGCCAATCAGCGACACCGGGATACCCCTTTCAACTGGAGTCCCTTTCACAGCAAACGAAGGCAACGTATTCCCAGATATTTGTTGTGCTGGTGTATCTAATATAATTTTAACCCCATTGAGGAACTCAATGCGAGCGCTAATTACGTGATTGATGGTTGTTCATGTCTATGCAATTTAACCTATTGCTGTTAACTTGGGATTCCATCTTTCCATTCTCTTAAACTCATCTTTCCATAACTTTCGACCTTCCTGCAACTTGTGTGAATGTGTGTGTGCGTGCGTTTATGTGTTAGATTAGTTTATATGTCTTAGATTTATCTAATAAAGCCTTATTCATATTGAAAAGAGAAGTATCTTGTGTTTTGTGCTTACAAGTTAATGTCTTAAACTGCCGATCTTGTTACTGTGCTAATTGATAGTGTTTTCACTATAGTTTGGATATTAGTATCCAGCGCAGATTTGATGTTAAACGGCTCGTTCACTGAACCGCAGGTGCGTCTCCGTGAACAGCCGTGAAACAGTGATTCTGTTCAAATTCCCTTTAAAATCTTAAATGATTCCCTTTGAGCTAAATTGACCTGTTTCCCTTACATAGGTTATAGACATACTCTTTTATACAGGAAATATGTTTGCACAACAGAAATGTGTATCAGAATAACAAATACCTAATAGTGAAATCCTCTCTTCTAAACTATTGTGAAAACTTTTAATGTTGATCCGGCCCACCAGCCGTGTATCTTTTTCATTGTTTTTAGATAAAGACTATTCTCAGAGTTTTGTCAAACAGGCAAAAACATGAACAAAATAGAGTACAAGATGATTAAATGATTGTTAAGAGAGTGTTTAAACTGAGATTGTGATGCACTTTAGAGCTTTTTCTGGTCTGCCTGTGTTACAAAGACACATAATAGCCACTACCTCAACTTGAAAATGAGTCCTGCCATTTTCTGTTCTTACTGTTAATACAAAACTTAAACTTAATACAAACCCCGTCTATTACACTTAAAGTTAGACATTAAAAGTCAAGAATGCCACAGGAACTATTTCCTTTGTCCGTTTCTCTAAACATCACACTGGTAAATAAACCAGAGATGACATGTAGAAATAATTCAGTGAAAGGGGCTATTTTAGTCCATTTTAGATGGTCTGCACCAACATATGTTTTAGATGTTTTAGATATTCATCAGACCAAAAGGTTTGATTCAGGAAACACTGGACTGGAAATGCATGTTGTCATGGCTGTCTTTATAATTGATCTACTTTTACTTTTAAAACAACACAGTGTGAAATTACGGTCTTCGACAGCACGGGCCCCTGAATTGTTGTAGTATATCTTTATTGTTTTCACAAAATATCTAAACATTTATCTATCTCAAAATATTAGTTATTACGTGTTTACAAAGTTGTCATGTCCGACGTTTACATTTTTAAGCACATCTGATGTAGTTTATTGTTTTTCAAGTTTTATGACATATATTTCACCAAACCTTGAGGCCTGAAAAGCGGGTTTAGCATCAGTCCACATTTCAGCTGTTAGCCAGAATATGCAAGTGAGCCAAGATTTCATTACTGAGATAATCTACATGATGTGAAACTAGCTCACAGTTACATTAGAGTTTTAGGTTCTAGTTTATGTTGAATAGTGTTTGTTACTGTTCCACATGTTTAACACCGCATTACTCCATTGTGAAGACATGTACATCTTTCCATAACTTTCGACCTTCCTGCAACTTGTGTGAATGTGTGTGTGCGTGCGTTTATGTGTTAGATTAGTTTATATGTCTTAGATTTATCTAATAAAGCCTTATTCATATTGAAAAGAGAAGTATCTTGTGTTTTGTGCTTACAAGTTAATGTCTTAAACTGCCGATCTTGTTACTGTGCTAATTGATAGTGTTTTCACTATAGTTTGGATATTAGTATCCAGCGCAGATTTGATGTTAAACGGCTCGTTCACTGAACCGCAGGTGCGTCTCCGTGAACAGCCGTGAAACAGTGATTCTGTTCAAATTCCCTTTAAAATCTTAAATGATTCCCTTTGAGCTAAATTGACCTGTTTCCCTTACATAGGTTATAGACATACTCTTTTATACAGGAAATATGTTTGCACAACAGAAATGTGTATCAGAATAACAAATACCTAATAGTGAAATCCTCTCTTCTAAACTATTGTGAAAACTTTTAATGTTGATCCGGCCCACCAGCCGTGTATCTTTTTCATTGTTTTTAGATAAAGACTATTCTCAGAGTTTTGTCAAACAGGCAAAAACATGAACAAAATAGAGTACAAGATGATTAAATGATTGTTAAGAGAGTGTTTAAGTCCACATTTCAGCTGTTAGCCAGAATATGCAAGTGAGCCAAGATTTCATTACTGAGATAATCTACATGATGTGAAACTAGCTCACAGTTACATTAGAGTTTTAGGTTCTAGTTTATGTTGAATAGTGTTTGTTACTGTTCCACATGTTTAACACCGCATTACTCCATTGTGAAGACATGTACTGTCTAAAGCGTTTTTTCACCATAGTAGTCCAACTCTGAAACCAGACCAAACAAAAATTAGCTTGAGCCTTAGTTGTAGCAGAATTAAAATGTTTTCTTTTTATCTTTCCATGATTTGTGCGTGTTGTTCTGAACCACGGTTTCATTTTTAACATCACAATTCGTATTGTATTGTCCTGTATGATTGTAAAAAGTTTTTGTGTGAGTGTCTGTTTTTTGTTTTTTCTTTTGCAAACAGTACTGCTGTAATGTTAGCGAGCTCTTTGTGTTCTCTGCTTTACCGTGTTTATATACGTCGGTGTGAATATAGAATGAGATACAAGGATCTGTACAAATATTTTTTCTTGAAATATCAATGTAACACTCTGAATCGAGACTGCTTCTTTTAAATATAACATTAACACATTTTTCATGAGCTCAGACCCAATGTTTTATAAACCACGAAATATTAAAATGTGATTCAACATTTTATTTCAACAAAACATTTTTGAATATACATTCATACATTGAAGTAGTGCAGAAAATGGTCAAATATGCATTACTAACAAACAGTAATAATGAAAGTGAAAGTGAAGTGACATTCAGCCAAGTATGGTGACCCATACTCAGAATTTGTGCTCTGCATTTAACCCATCCGAAATGCACACACACAGAGCAGTGAACACACACACACACACTGTGAGCACACACCCGGAGAAGTGGGCAGCCATTTATGCTGCGGCGCCCGGGGAGCAGTTGGGGGTTCGATGCCTTGCTCAAGGGCACCTAAGTTGTGGTATTGAAGGTGGAGAGAGAACTGTACATGCACTCCCCCCACCAACAATTCCGGCCAGCCCGAGACTAGAACCCACAACCCTTCGATTGGGAATCCAACCCTCTTACCATTAGGCCACGACTTCCCCAAATGACATTACAGGTGGTCTAGCCAGAAAAGAAAATCTCTACAGGCCAGCATGTTTTGTTCTATTATGTAGTTGACGTAAGTTTGAACAATCTCACATGTCATGGAACCATAATTTTTTTAAACCAACAATGTACATAAATCTGTTACACATGTACACAGACAGAGAACCTCGTTAATGTCCATCTCATCGTCACATTCAGACACCACATCCAGAATTTTTCTAGTCATTACACAGACTGATTCTTTACTGGTAATAAACATACTAGTCAAATCAGGCCATGGGTTATTTTTCAGGATTCTTACAACATTAATTTCATTCTTAAGATTTTTTACACATTTGGTATCCCCGGTACAATCATGATTTGGATTCTCTATGACCACATGCATCAGTTTGATCATTTGTTCTCGGTAACGCTGTTTAAACATAGTGTCTATGTAGTCTGTTACATGACACGCTTCCCCCGGGGTGCAGTCGCACTTCATCTGATCATCCATAGCAGCGCCAGAACTCCAGTTGCAATCCATCTGCTTTTGCGCAGCGTCAGACATCCTTTTCAGAATTTAATTCAAAAGATAAACTTTGTACTCTTATCAATATAGAATGTTGTCACCATTTCCCAGAATCTGGACTGACTGTATTAATCGACTACGATCCAGGCCTTGTTCAATTTCAGTTTCAATTTCTGGTTTATGGTTCAGATCCGTCAAAGCCTTATTATTTGAAAAATTAGAGAGGGCATCAGTTTCAGACAAATTTGATTGTTTAAGCTGATTCTGTCAGTCCACGTAGATAATGTTTTGATCGACAAGATGTTGTAGTAGCTCTGTTGACCGTGCTGTAAAACCCTTGTTCGCAGATCTAGGAAAACCTGCGATAACTGCAGAGTTTATGAGGTCAGCCGCTCACAGGGGATGAAGACTAGCCATAGTCACGAAGAAGTAGTGGTGGATCTTCTGTACATTTGAACAAAAAAATAAAAATGGGTGGTCTTGTTTCTACATTTCAAATGTTGCTTGGTTGGTTGTTGAGATGGGGGTGTTGCACTCTAAAAGTTGAGGAGGGTGAAGGGGCCTAATTAGGGATGTGTTTTGACCGGCGAAGCCTAGCTTATGTCACCAAAGAGAATTCTGTCATTTTCACTGGAAGATATTTTGATTAAAGATTACGAGGTTTATTAGGATTTTTGTTAAGACACTTGTTTCAAGTAACGGTAATGTATTGTGCCTTGGGAAAACTTAATCCAACAGCCATTTATTAAACATAGAGCAAGGAACACATAGAAGGGTGAGTAGACACGGAAAAAGAAACATTACAACATCATTGTTCAGGTTTGTTATACCGAATACACTATTAACTGAATGATCATTCGGTTTTAAAATAAATTTAAAGTGACTGAAACAGCTTGTTTATCATTGAAAAAATTGTGTTCAACATGGGTATGTCACATTGCTCAAAATATAGTCTCTTTTTGGAGCATTCGTAAGGGTTGACCTCAGGAAGAGGCCAGTCACGATCAGACTCATCAGAGTCAAAGTTTGTTTCAAAGTCCTCCCGACGTTTATTTATCTGCAAGAGATAATTCTGGTCATGAACCGTTTGGTTCCAACGGGATGCTATGGATATGTAGTCTGGTGGCTTGCTCGCATGGTACCGTATACCAGGCATTGTACCATCCCATTGGAAAATGTACCAGATGTTTTCATCCATATTAAAGTTTCTCCAAATTTGATTGTAGATGTATGCCCAGTCTACGGCAGTCAAAAACAGGTAGGTGCATTCGGATGTATATTCTTCATAAGATTCAAAAACGTAGAGCTTCACAATCTGCAACTCTTTTTCAAACACAAATCTCCCCACACGATCATAAGACACAGTGAAATCTTGTTTCACAATATCTTCATCTTCACTGAGAACCTTTCTTAGGCTCTTCCCTTGATTTTTCCTTGGTGCAAAAGTCAGCTCCTCTCTTATTTCAGCAGAACTTCTTGACGGTGTTACACACATCATTCTTCTAGATGTCTCAGGACTGTTTGGAGCAGCGGCAGCCATTGTAACAGGAGCATGCAGAAAGTCTTCTGTGGTTAACTATATGCCCCTAAACCTTTTTTAAATATCACACTTGGAATGTAGTTAGGAACCCACAGGTGTGAAACAAACAAGGATGTGACACCTTCAGTAGTCATAAAACATTGGATGCTTTAGCACATTCAGTGAGATTATTTTCTCTTAAACAACGTACGTTTTCCTTGCGAACAAAGCATTCAAATGATCTTTTAGTAAATCTAAAGCACACTGTTGCAAGGTAGTTTTGTTTACACCTTAAGTTTATGACAACCACTAATATAATTTTTTATATATGGATATTTCAAGAAAAAATATTTGTACAGATCCTTGTGTCATATTCTATATTCACACCGATGTATATAAACACGGTAAAGCAGAGAACACAAAGAGCTCGCTAACATTACAGCAGTACTGTTTGCAAAAGAAAAAACAAAAAACAGACACTCACACAAAACACTTTTTACAATCATACAGGACAATACAATACGAATTGTGATGTTAAAAATGAAACCGTGGTTCAGAACAACACGCACAAATCATGGAAAGATAAAAAGAAAACATTTTAATTCTGCTACAACTAAGGCTCAAGCTAATTTTTGTTTGGTCTGGTTTCAGAGTTGGACTACTATGGTGATAAAACGCTTTAGACAGTACATGTCTTCACAATGGAGTAATGCGGTGTTAAACATGTGGAACAGTAACAAACACTATTCAACATAAACTAGAACCTAAAACTCTAATGTAACTGTGAGCTAGTTTCACATCATGTAGATTATCTCAGTAATGAAATCTCGGCTCACTTGCATATTCTGGCTAACAGCTGAAATGTGGACTGATGCTAAACCCACTTTTCAGGCCTCAAGGTTTGGTGAAATATATGTTATAAAACTTGAAAAACTATAAACTACATCAGATGTGCTTAAAAATGTAAACGTCAGACATAACAACTTTGTAAACACGTAATAACTAATATTTTGAGATAGATAAATGTTTAGATATTTTGTGAAAACAATAAAGATATACTACAACAATTCAGGGGCCCGTGCTGTCGAAGACCGTAATTTCACACTGTGTTGTTTTAAAAGTAAAAGTAGATCAATTATAAAGACAGCCATGACAACATGCATTTCCAGTCCAGTGTTTCCCGAATCAAACCTTTTGGTCTGATGAATATCTAAAACATCTAAAACATATGTTGGTGCAGACCATCTAAAATGGACTAAAATAGCCCCTTTGACTGAATTATTTCTACATGTCATCTCTGGTTTATTTACCAGTGTGATGTTTAGAGAAACGGACAAAGGAAATAGTTCCTGTGGCATTCTTGACTTTTAATGTCTAACTTAAAGTGTAATAGACGGGGTTTGTATTAAGGTTAAGTTTTGTATTAACAGTAAGAACAGAAAATGGCAGGACTCGTTTTCAAGTTGAGGTAGTGGCTATTATGTGTCTTTGTGACACAGGCAGACCAGAAAAAGCTCGAAAGTGCATCACAATCTCAGTTTAAACACTCTCTTGACAATCATTTAATCATCTTGTACTCTATTTTGTTCATGTTTTTGCCTGTTTGACAAAACTCAGAGAATAGTCTTTATCTAAAAACAATGAAAAAGATACACGGCTGGTGGGCCGGATCAACATTAAAAGTTTTCACAATAGTTTAGAAGAGAGGATTTCACTATTAGGTATTTGTTATTCTGATTTATTCACATTTATGTTGTGCAAACATATTTCCTGTATAAAAGAGTATGTCTATAACCTATTCAAGGGTGTTTAGTGCAATCTTATGGATCTTAAACGTAATCACGTTACAACAAGGTGACATAGTCTCTCTAGCAAAACCACCAAAAGTGGACAAAGCAGAAAAATCTCAGCACACGGTAGATCTGCTAATGTCAAGCAGAAATTTCGAAACAAACGAGTACGACAAATAAAAACGTGAACATCGTCATCAGCTTTATGAACAAGAGCTCTGGATGTAGGGGGAAATATTTTTATGCTGTAGTTGTTCGTAAATTCCTATGAACAGGCACTGTATGTTTGACCACAATCAGAGAAAACTCTTCATCAGAAAACTACAAAACAACATGTAAACAGATCAGTCAACTATCTCTGGTAAAATAAATAAATAAATAAAATAAAATTATATATATTTACAAGTCACTTTTACAATGTTTGTCTTATGTGTTCATTACAGCTAAAATCCTGTTTTGCCAAATGCCGTACACACTTTTGCATTTCATAATTCAATGATTTTTTTAGTCAGTTTTGCTGACAGATAATCCGTATGCAAAAGTTATGTTTGAATTTTTCTATAACCATTACAAAAGTGAGAACATCGTAGTTCTCAAATGTGTTTGTATTACAAGAGTAGCTAACAATCTAACAAATCTGTCTGAAGTGGAGAAACAAAGATGTTTAGCACATACACACTGTCATGATTCTGCCCTTGTGTCCTTGATTTTTCCTAGTCTTGAGGCAGGATCATGGCAGACCCATGTTTTGTGTACAAGCACATGGTCTTGTCTTTGGGCCATGTGCTTGTGTTGTCTCGTTCCCTTGCCCGGCCCCCTTTGTTATCCTAGTCGTGTCGTGAATGCTATCTCTGCCACCTGTCGTGTCTTAATTGTTCCCCTATTTAGATCTCCTAGTGTGCTCTGTCTTGCGTCGGTTCATTGTGATTGTACCTCATATGTGATTGTTCCACTGAGATTGTTCCACATTTGTGATTGTGCTGTACCTCTGAAGTCCTTGTGTTACCGTGAGTGTTTGTTTGTAGTTAGTGTTAAGAGTTTGTTTGTCATGTCAATCCTGTCCTGTTAAGTTGTTTAGTTTCCGCCCTAGCTGTTGTTTTTCCCCTCGTGGGTTTTGTTTTCCCCTTTTTTGTATTAAATAAATCCTGTGTGTTGTGATCCCTGTCTGCACTTGAGTTCCTCCCTTGCCAACCGTGACACACACATTGTAGATGCTTGCGTACACCAGAGATGTTGCTTTATTTGAACCAAAGAAGATGACCATAGGAACTGATAACATTCTTTAATGTTGTTGTGTTTTGTCAAAATAATAAAAATGTTCGGTCAAATGTTTAATATTTTTTTCTTAAATGAATAGGATGTGCTCACCCTGCTCTCTTTCCCATGCAGGAGTTAGCATGAACTTACAGGTCTCTTAAAACAAAAACGGCCAAACAAACAAAATGTGAATGGTTTCACCTTCTATCTGAACAAGATGATTTAATCTAATGGATTAATAAAAATATCATTTACAAATCAACATAAAACATTTTTAACAATTGTATTCTGAATTTTATATGCATTGTAAACATTTGTTTTCTTGCTATACTCTCTTTCTTAGTGATTTGGTCGCTTGAATATGCAAAAGGTTATGGATAAAATTTATCTACACATGAGTGTGGAAACTTTAACATGTTAAAACTTGTGCATCTTTCAGTGGAACCGCTTGATTTGTTTTGGTTGTAATAGTTTTAAGTGTAAAACAGCTAGACTTCATTTTTGTGTCGATGCTTCATGTGATCACACTTTTTGGACAGACACAAAGTTGCACTAAAAGAAATATCTCAAAGAGAAAAACTGTAACTTAATTTCTTAATTTTCATTTATTCCTATTATGATGACACCACACAAAGATCACCTAAAAACGTACAGTCCAACAAACAAATTGTGAATGGCCGTCCAAAATCTTGATATGACTAAATCTTGAGGTGTAAAAAAAAAGTCATTTACAAAACATTGTGATTCTTAGATGTGACACACCTTGACATAATCTGTTGCCATGCAAAAATAGTCATAAATGTTTTAGCGCAGCTATTTACACAAATAGTATGAGAACTGCTATGTCACTTGAATAGAAAATTCATTACCAGTTTATCAGGTTCAAAAGGAAATGATGATAACAGTTGAAACATCCTTAGCTCGTACATTTCTTTCATTTTGAAAATCACAGCTGCTGGTGATTACAGTTTTTTAGTAAACCATTTAACATTACATGATGCCTACAAAATAGTCAAATAGTCAAAGCATATGTTTTCTGTTCTAGGTAAGAACATTTACACCAAGTGTTATAGGCCTGGGTAAATAATTTGAAAATAGTATTTCTGTCGAATGAGAAAAGTTCAGTCATACATTTAAAAACGTTTTCTGATGTAGAAATTATGTTTCTGTCAAACACATCCAAAGAGTTTTCTACTCGTGTGAAAAAGCACTTGTGTGCATAAATGATCTAAAGAAACAATGCTGGTCATCAGGTTATTTAAAACATAATTAAGACAATAGACAGTGTGCCTTGCTTTAGTGACTCACAATGTGTTTAATCTTTTAAACATGTTTAAAATGATAGGTGTAATTATTTTAATGAGTTTAAGCTCAATGTATATTTGTTCATTTACAGTACACATTCTATGTACAGGCTATATTAAAATGAAAACATTTCTTAAAAACAAAACAAAACAAAAACAATTAAAAACAACAAATACGATTTTTCTCATAATTAAAATTTAGTTTACTCAGTTTTACTGTCTATGTGTGTGTGTGGTTCAGGTATACCCCATGTTATGGGGAACAATGATGGCAATATCCAAAATCCTTGGGGATTGTTTTTGTCCCCGTGAGGAAACAAGTTTATAAATCATACAGAATGAAGTGTTTTTGAAAATCTTAAAATGAATGAAATTTTTTTTAAGGGGTAGGTTTATATGTAAGGTTGGTGTTTGGTGATGCAAAATACAATTTGTACAGTATAAAAACCATTACGTCTGCGGGTTGTCCCATAGAACATGGAAACCCAATGTGTGTGTGTGTGTGTGTTTAAAGTTGGTTTTAAAATTAGCGTGAGATTTCAACTCCTTTTACACATGACATATTATGTGTAGTATTTTCTTAACATTAAGGAATGCATGTTTGATTTTATTAATTTCAGATAACATTAAATTATTTATCTCTTCAGTGGCTTGGTTAGTTGATGATTTAAATAATTGTCTCTCTCACTCTTTGACTTGTCATAGAAGTCATAAAACCTAGTACCCTACATAAAAGACAACATTGATGTTTCTAAGATGTGAACTCGGTACTTCCTTTTTCCTGTTGCATTTCCTAAAATAGAACACAAACATGAAAGCCAAAGACACCAGACATCCTCCTCCTTTTCAAATGTGGTTGTAGACCAGTCATAGCCACACTGTTGGTGTCTAGGTATTAACATATACCGTATTGATCAAACAAACACTGATCCTGTCAAGGCGTCAAAACCCTCACTTTTGCACAGCCATTTTTTTTTCCCAGGAAGAACCCAAACACCTCCCCACTGCAAGTGGGTAACAGGCCAGGAAGGAACTTCACAGAAACCCCCCACAGCTCTGGTTACAGATACAACCATCTTAATATCCAGTAATAAACACAACACAAGTCAAATCTGAGACATGTTTGAACTTTTGATTTACACACACCTCTGCCATGTCAATCAAGGGTGACAGGACCCAGTGACATGGCAACCGCTTTGACTGACAGGCCATATAGTCATAAATCAATCCAAACTGAACATGTACACTTCTGACTACCTGTCAGTCTATGCTGACTGTACGTACATAAATCAGGCCATAAATCAGGGTCATAAATCATCAAGACTTGAGACTAAGGATGTGATAAGACTACTTATGTGGCACGGAGTCCTTGTATGATTATCACG
Source organism: Carassius auratus (assembly GCF_003368295.1). NCBI lineage: Eukaryota > Metazoa > Chordata > Actinopteri > Cypriniformes > Cyprinidae > Carassius > Carassius auratus. The sequence continues at coordinate 363,191 of NW_020528628.1, read as the reverse complement.
TCCGTTTCGAGTCTTGTTCTTGCCTTGTGTCTTCGTCAGTTTATGTTGTCTGGATTGATTCTTTGGTTTTGACCCCTGCATGGACTGTTTACGCTTTGGATTACCCCTAATAAATGATATACCCGCATTTGGATCTCTCTCCATGTGTTCCTGTATCCCGGCCGTGACAGCTCCAGCATTATTTCCACAGATCAAGTTGATGACTCTCAAGCATATTGTTTGAGATGCACCATTCCATCTAGGAGCTGCTCGATCAGAGTGCCACGAGAGCCCCTCCTTAGAACAGTATTTAAATATCCATGTAATGGTAAGTTTGCACGTGAAGGCTTTGCACACTTTCTGAAATCCACACTGTGGTGAGTTCGCACGCTACTGCTCTGCGTTCTTTCTAAAATCCATTATGTTGAGGGCTTCACGCTGTTGCTTCATGCCCTTTCTTGAGTTGGTAAAACTCTCCGTTCATCTTGGGCACCACTCCATTTATGTATCCTTGGATACCTATTTATCTAAACAGGGTGTTGGTACAAGGGATTGGTTGAGACAGCTCCTTCAGCAAGCTTATGCGAGAGCAAGTGGTAGCCCCTGTGTGTCAGGCAAGACCTTGTATACCTACTGGGTTTCTTAGCTGTTATCCCATTAAAGGGTATTCTTCCTGATTCCAAGCCTTTAGCTCTACCCCGGGCCGAGGCCCTAACAAATAAAAACTGGGTTTATAGCTTAGGCCTTTGGCCGTAAGGGATAATGTCATGGACAGCCGTTTAAACGTCCCAGGGGCAACTCCCATGGAAATGGTAGATTTGGTACTTAAAGGGATAGTTCACTTGTAAATAAAATTTTGATATGTTTTAGCTTACCTCAAGTGCATCCAAAATCTAGGTGTCTTTGTTTCCGCAGTTTATACGTGGCAAACAAAACACAATGTGCAAAATGCTGTGGCTCAACATACATTATAACAACCAAAGCGTCTCAGCTGGAAAAATGCTGTGCCACCAGCTGGCTGTTTTCAGAAGAGCACCTGACATTTTTTCAACTGGCTAAAACATTTTGGTGGAACACACGTTATTGAATATTTAGTTTTTGTTTTTTGTTTTTTTTGCATTTATGCAATATACTGGAGACAAACCTGAGAAAGGAGTCCAGAATATTCCACTACGTTCCTGGACATGCAATTTGTGTAGCTGTAATTCATAGGTGGGGATTGTGCTAATTGTGAATGAGTGTGCATAAGTGAATGATTGGAATTCATTAACCTACATATGTTTAACTATCAAATCAGACATTTATAAAGCGTTTGTGAACCTGGAGGAGAGTTTTCGGGAAGGTTTGTTTTACGCTCAAATTACTCAGAAATATTCCTATATTTACGGATGTTTTATGAATGAGGCCCATTGTCGCGTAAATGGTCCTCTAAATACCGTTTTAAAACAAAAGCACCAATATAATGGGGCCCTAATTGACGAGTCCAAAAATGAGAATGACTCTGATTTAGCCTAATATATATCCAAAGGCAAGTTTATCAGTTAATTCCGTGTAAAACAGCCTTTCAGCCAGGCTTAACTAAAATAAATAAATAAACCTTTGTTTACTGGGTTAGTGTTGAATTAAAATAACTGAAATAATAAATAAGGAAAAGAATGAAATCGTTTCATGAAGTTTAATAGTTTAATGACTAATTAATGTGTTTACTACAGTCCCAATGGAAGATTAAATTCACCTTAATAAAAAAAAAAACAACAACAAAAAAACGCCACAGCTTGCTGTCAACCAAAAGCTCTCCCATATTCTCCAAATCTCTATGGGTTATTACATGTAATTCAGGGGTTATTTTGCTCTGTGTTACATATAATCTACTCTAATAAAAAGTAAAAAAAAAAAAAAAAAAAAAAAGTAAATGTTCACATTGAGTGTAATGCAATCTGAGCTCAGAATGGACTGACATCAACATCTTTTCCTTTAGGTACTGGACAACACAGACATCCACTGTGTGCCCAACACCTTGATGATTGTGGGTCTTGCTTCAATGGTCATCAATTACTTTGCCAGTCGAATCTGCCAAGATGCCCTAGATCCTGGGTGTTTCCCACGATGGAAGACCTTCCTGAAGCCCTATTTTGTATGCTCAGTATTCTTCACCACCCTTATGCTGATTTCAGTCATCTTGAGTTACGCCATGAAGGGCAGCCTGGAGACCTCCCTGAAAATCAGCTTGGAGAATGGCATCCGCTTCTACGAGGACACCGACACTCCAGGCTGCTGCTTCCAGAAGCAGACCATTGATCACCTTCAGATGGAGTTCCAATGCAGTGGTAATAACGACTACAAGGATTGGTTTGAGGTGCAGTGGATCAGCAACCGTAACCTGGATTTCAGATCAAAGGAAGTTAAGGAGTGAGTCAATTGGAATGGCAATTCAAAGTATTAAAAGGATACAGTAGTTCATCCAAATTTGAAAATAATTTTACTCCCATGTCGTTTCAAACCCGTAAAAGCTTTATTTGTCTTCAGAACACAATTTAAGATATTTTGGATGAAACCCAGGAGGCTTGTGACTGTCCCATTTACTGGCAAGTTAATTACACTGTCAAGGTCCAGAAAAGTATGAGTGACATCATCAGTATTGTCCTTCTGCCATCAGTGGTTCAGTTTACTTGGCAGTCAATGGGACAGTCACAAGCCTCCCGGTTTTAATCCAAAATATCTCAAATTGTGTTCCGAAGACGAACTAAGCTTTTACGGATTTGGAACGACATGGGGATAAGTGATTAATGACAAAATTTTCATTTTGTGTTGGAGTATCTCTTTAAGACACCCAAGGACACTTGATTAGAACTTAAAGGGTTAGATCACCGAGAAATGAAAATTATTTCATTAATAACTCACCCTCATGTCGTTCCAAACCCATAAGACCTCCGTTCATCTTTGGAACGCAGTTAAAGATATTTTAGATTTAGTCTGAGAGCTCTGAGTCCCTCCATTGAAACTGTGTGCATGGTATACTGTCCATGTCCAGAAAGGTAATAAAAACATCTTCAAAGTAGTCCATGTGACATCAGAGGGTCAGTTAGAATTTTTTGAAGCATCGAAAATACATTTTGCAACAAAAAATAGCAAAAACTCTGACTTTATTCAGCATTGTCTTCTCTCCGTGTCAGTTGTGAGCAGTGTTGGAAGTAATGGTGTTTAAGTATAACGGCGTTACTAACGGAGTTAATTACGGAATTAATTAATTTTCCCATCATTGCAACCAGGGATGTAGTGGAGGCTAAACGCACGTAAACGCCATTTACGCACCTCCCAAAATTCGGAAATAGCGTTTACCCACCTCCAAAGTGCGTTTATCCACATCTAAATTGAGTTTATCCACCTCTAAATAGCCTACAGTTCCTATGACATTTTAAATTAAGCTTATGTCGTTTTAGTTTCATGTTATTCATTATTAGTTTCATAGGTTGTTTGTTGTTAAACCTAGGATGAAGTCTTTCATATTGAGCTGCAACTTGTCAGTGTTGACCAATTGCTTGCGGTGCTGCCAGTAGTGGGAAGTTCGGATCATTTTACTGACTCGCATCTTTGAGTCTCGTTCAGCAAAATGAACTAATCTTTTCTCTTCCCGTCTCTATGGGACTGACAGGAAGAATAAAAGACTCGGACCTCACCTGTCGAATGAGAACCCATATGTTGTGTAATGCGCATGTGCGGTCAACACAAAATGAATGAATCACTCTCTGAGACAACTCGGTAGTCCTGAGTCATATTAAAGATTCGTTCAAAATGAATGACACGCAACAGACTGCATCAAAATTCAAAAATGGATATCAGGCAATTAATAATAATAATAATAATAATAATAATAACGTTCGTTATTTTGAATAGAAATCATCACTCTTACAGCAGCCATTGATCTCATCTCCAGTTTATTTGTGTTCGTATACATACAATATAGTCCAATGGTACGCACATTTGAAGAGATAATAATTTTATGACATGTTCGTAAAATGTTTCGTCATACAGAATAACATTTCTATTCATTTTACACTGATTTATGCGATCTGAAGAGCTCATACAGCTAACAGAGCTAGCGATTACTCTCCTCTTATAGAGCATCACAGTCCCGCCCACAGCCCGAGAGAGCTCTGGTGCCGGAAGTAAATTTCCCATTCTTTTCTCCCATTGACTTTTGGAAAAATCTGTATCTAAAGAGTTTTACAGCATGTGTGAGGATAACCAGCTACCGCTGAACTCATAAGCTTACAACATATCATTTCGAGTGAAAAAACGAAGAGAAAATCCCAAAAAAGTCAAAGGTACAAGACTGTGTACATATTTTAATTTTTGATTTAAGACTTAAATCTGATAACAGCCACGCAAACTTTTTACCCAGGTCACGCTCTTAGACCAACCGTCTGCGAGGGTGGGAGGAAAAAGAAAAGACTGTCTGGGAGTCGGATAGCAAGGCTGGTGTACCATGGCTCATGGGTGCAGATCTGGTGGTCCATGGCATTCTGCTCATCAGTTTCAGCGGCCCACGGGGCAGGTTGCTGACAAATGCCTCAACAATTTCCCACTTCTGGTCCATGCTCATTTTATTCATGAAGTTATTGTTCTTCCTTAATTTTAATAACATTGAATGTATTTTCTTAATATCCACAAAAAGTGAAAATTAAAAAGTTATGGTCAGCAAACCAGTAAGTGTACCACGCCGGTGCATGGTCTGCTCTGGACCACCATCATATTCAGTTTATTAACTTGCCATGAATTATTACATAAATTTCAGTAAATGCATGAAGAGGTATGCCTATGCTAAATATTGTTTTGACAGTGGCATTATAAAATGCTTGATATGACTCATACCGTATGAAGGCTACAGTAGCCTAGCTAAAGTTGACGATAATCCTAACTAACGTTACCAACCTCCCTGCAAAACTCACCACAACTTTGCAGGTCTTGTCCCTCATACTGGCCCTTACAAAACCCACAAGCTGACCCTCGGACACGCTACACTCAACTACATGCCCGATTTGAAGTGGTTTTCACCTCTTTTAACACTTGTTTTCCTCCTTGAAAAAAGCCATCATGGCAGCCAAGGAGATCATGATTGCACTGATAAGTCTACAGTGCAAAAACGTAACACAAGTTTTTTTTTTTTTTTTATTAATGATCTTCAGTCTTCGTGGACTTTCGCGGGTTTTAACCAGACAGTTACATGAGTTCCACCAATCAGATGCATCACTGTGGGATTGTGGGATTGTGGGCAATGAAGTACTTATCCAAGACATCGCAGATAAAAGGCATTTATATCAAAACAAGGTTAGTGCCCCATGAAACCTTTGCGTTTATATCAGCATATACTATCGCTTAGTACAGCCATAGCTGATTTTAAGTCTACCATGTATGGTTCTGTTTTTATGGCTTATTTCCTATATGTCAATGCAGAAATTGCATTGAATTTTTTACTTCCGGTACCAGCTGTGGGCGGGACTGTGATGCTCTATTGATTCGCATCAGCTATGACATCAGTGCAATATCATTAGTTTGTAAAGCTGTCAATCATCTAACGTGAACCACGTGACCAAAAGGATGTCGTTCTGCAATAAAGCTGTCTGTGTCATTGCAGTCTGTGTCATTGATAAAATATATGAAAGACAGAAGTAAAAAAATATTTGATTCCAGCTTTTTAAATGTGAATATGTTCTAGTGTCTTCTCTCCTCTGTGACAGTCAACTAAATATCTTTGAGTTGTGGACAAAACAAGACATTTGTGGACCATTCCTGGGCATTTGGGAAACACTGATCCACAATTTTCTGACATATTATAGACCAAACAACTAACCGATTAATTGAGAAAATATTCAACAGATTAATCAACTATGAAAATAATCCAAAATCCCTAATCATTACGTACAAGTGCATTGCATTGGAACCCCTGGATATAAGCCTCCCTCTCTATTCCTCTTTTTTAAAAAAATTGTTCTCTCTGTTTTGTCATTTAGTAAACTTTATAGATTTCAAACTTATTATTCCTTCTTGAGTCTCTTTAACAAGAACTTAGATTAATCTATGAATTGAATAGTGATTGTGTGACCTATATGAGGGAACAACCAGTGATACCCTTGGAAGTAATATCAAATTATAGCCTATAGTGATGTCATCAGGATACACATACACTGGTAGGTAGTGGCCCACCTTACCGTGACCTCTTTTTTTACCACTACACCTCTGGTTGCAACGCCGTTATCTTTACTGAGAATGTGAAGTGTTGCCTTAGTACAATTTGGTTGAATAAAGAGCGAGGTGTCATGCTTTGGCTAGTGGCTACACATCAGCTGCCTGACACCGTTGCAAATCCGATGATGATTGGCTGGGTGGGCGGTGCCCTGCTCACGCTGTCTCACTGCATGCTATGACAACCATAGATGATGTCTATGCTGACAACCACTAAACACAAGACACTTCAACGATAATGACGTTCTCGAACTGGAAGTACCGGAAATTAAAGGCAAGAATGTTTCTGTAACATGAACGCTATGCCCAGGAAAAAAGACTTTATCCACGTCTACCTCAAGCAACTCAAATCTTATGAACCACCTCATATCAACACATGGTAACATGTTACTGTACTGAATAATTCATGCTATGTTCAAACCAGCCATAACTTGCATGAAAAAATTTCGCTATTCGCGCGTAGTTGGAAGCTTGAACATTTTGAGTTCATACATTTCATTCGCACGTGAAATTAACTTAACAACAGACACGAATTTGCATCATGGGGGGGCTTCTGCCAGTTGAGTTGACACAGCATTTTCAACCACCATTTTTATTAAGATCATTTTCTAAATATTACTGTTATCGTGTCATGAAATGTAGTTTTAAAAGTATTTCATGCAAGAATGTAGTTGTTTTAGACTGAAATATGCGGTTTATTTAAAAATGTGTTTTGCTGATTTTCGGAGGTTGTCTATTCGCGTCTTTGCATTGACTTAACATTGAAATCACTCACGCCAGATGCTCTATTTGGTGTGTGTGTGAATGCACCATAAGAGTTGGATAGTGTTCTGTTTATTGTGCAGTAACTTTAGGCCTAATATACAGTTACAGAGATTTGCCCTAATGGCCAGTTTTTCCTTTGTTTCTTTTTACCCAAATTAGTTTGTCTTGATTTTGTACTTTTATTTTCAATATTTATTTTTTATATGTTTTTATTTCTATGCATATCATATGGCATGCTCCAATCTATTGAGTTCAGATAAATACAACATTTTCTGAAATACTTAGTGTTTTTATTCTTCAATCAGTTAATATAAACATCTTATATAGGACGTAATAGCGTTATAGAACATAAAAAAATAACTTCACAGTTACTTTGCTGAGTATCTAATTACTTTTACAATGTGGTAACTTAGTTACTGACTCAATTACATTTTGGGAGAAGTAATTTGTAACTGTAACTAATTACTTTTCTCAAGTAAGATGACCAACACTGGTTGTGAGTGAGTTCAAAACACAACAGTTCAATGATATACGGTTCGCGAACGAATCACTCGATGTAACCGGATCTTCTTGAACCAGTTCACCAAATTGAACTGAATTGTTTGAGACTGCTCTCGTCTCCAATAAGCATTAATCCACAAATGACTTAAGCTGTTAACTTTTTTAATGTGGCTAACACTCCCTCTGAGTTAAAACAAACCAATATATCCCAGAGTAATTCATGTACTCAAACAGTACACTGACTGAACTGCTGTGAAGAGAGAACTGAAGTTGAACACCGAGCCGAGCCAGATAATGAACAAACGATTGACTCGTTCTTATGGAATAAAATCACTGTCAAAAATAATCGTACGTAATTCAAAACATTTGTGTGTTCAAAACAATTTTAATATACTCGTTCGTAATTTAAAACTATTGTACGTAATTCTGTTTTTTGTCAGAGTTGGATTCCAAAATCTACGGCCACGACAGTTTACAGATACGCGATTTTGTGTGTTTTTTAGAGTACAACTCTAAAATGTACGACTGTGACAGTTTACAGACACGGCGCTTGTTTTCACAATAGCTCTGTTACTCACACGACATGCGAATTACGACCACGAAGTGCGGTGTGCGAAACGTCAAAAATACGTCATCAAGGTCACAGATATTACTATCCGAGGGAAGATGAATCGATTCTAGAGGTGTGCGATACCGCTAGATTTGGTATCGATCCGATACCAAGTAAATACAGGGCCAGTATCGCCGATACCGATACCAATACCGATACTTTTTAATAATTAAGGTGGATGCGTCTTCAACCTAAATCTAAATGAATTTTCATGACTTAATTTGTTTTTGTGATTTGCTTTTTGGGTTATTAATCAGTACTACAAAAGCTTTTGTTCAGAAACAACTTTTGGTTACTTATGATTTATTTAAATAAACAAAGTTACAAAATGATTACTTCACAATTATAAAAAATGTAATATAAGTAGCATGTTAATAAAAAAAAAATTCTCCTCTTTAGTGCACTTCTTTTCAGGACTTTTTTCTTAAAGTCACAAAGTTTTACTTCACAATGTAAAACAAATTCTCCTTATACAAAATTCCTGAAGCCGACATCTTCCACTATGGAAAGAGCCAATCATTTCTGATAGGCGCCTTGTAATATCCACTGCTCTTGGAGAATCAGCTTTTGAAAAATAATAAAAATAATTAAGTCTGGTGCACATCTAGGTGAAGTTTAAATATAGAAACTAGTATCCCTTTCACAGCTAACACAAAAAGGGTAGATCGGCCTGAAAATACAGCCATACAACGCTCCTCTTTCTCTCCGCCTCTGACTGACTGCTGTTAGAAATGCGCGGCTGAGCGGTGCACGCGCCTGACTGCTGGTGGTAGCGCTAGTGGTGAGTCACGTGACGGTACAACACAGGAGAGGGGCGGAGAGCAGTGTAGAGCACGAGCAGCACTCTTGAGAGCTTGCTCTGCTCTGTGACAGCAGCAGCATTTTGACAAACACGGCCAGGTCTCAAAACAAGAGAAACTGAAACTTAAGTATCGATATTTTCCCGTTGGTATCGATCAATACCGATACCAACGTTGGTATCGATATTATCGATATTAGTATCGATCTGCCCACCTCTAATCGATTCAACGAAGTGCGCAAGCGCCCCACCAAAGTTTTAAACCACTGGCGCCGAAATCGCCAAGTAGGGGTAACTGCAGCCTGGAGCAATGGGCATGGCAAAAGGTGAGCGTGTCAAAAGGTTTCTCATTGGTGGAAAGAAAGGTAGGGGGCATGGCAAAAGGTTTAGCGAAAACTGGCTGTTCTGCCTAAAGGCGATTCATACTTTTTATCGCTATTGGCCTATAGATTAATAGAAAGCGATAAATTAAACACATAATCCTATAAAACCAATTGAATTTCAACCAATGTAAAAACAGCGTTAATGATGTAAATAATATTATTTTAAATTACTTTCGAAAGTACCTTCAAAACGGCTTACTGACATAATCACCACCACACGTTTAGGTCTTAGTTTATCAATAATCAAAAACAGATTACAATTATTTTTGAGAATACAAACGTCTCTTAACACGGTTAGTCGCACTTGCTGTTCTTAAGTTAAAGTCATTTAAAGTCAGCTGTATTTGTTAACATTAGTGAACTAACAAGAACAAACAACGTACAGCTGTATTTTTATTAACTAACAAAGTTTAATAAAGACTGTATCAAATGTATTGCTCATATTTAATGTTAGTTAATACATCAGTCAACAAATGAAACTTTATTGTAAAGTGTTACACTAGAAAACTAGGTTTTGCCTGATAGAGAAAAATTAGTAAAAAAAAAACAAAACACGAATACATTTAAAAATTAGTCAGAAGAGTTTAGTAACCTTGTTTTAAGTGACATTTAACAATTAAGCAAACAGACACAGGTTTATCCAGAAAAACATTTATTTAGCTTTCAGTTTCAGTCACCAATTCAAGTAAAAAGATAGGTAGATAGATAAAAAAAAATATATATATATACATCCACAAGGCTGTTATGACGGCTTCATCAAGGCTGGTGCACTGGCACACATCTGTTCCATCTTCTGTCACCACACTGAGCCCTCCTATAATTGCCATTTTACAGTCAGTATCCATCAGGTGTATGGTAGGAAAGGTGTAGCCGGGCCCCCCTTTCATAACATAAATAAATAAAAAGAATAATAACAACAACAACAATAATAATAATAATAATCATAATAATATTAATAATAATTATAATAACAAGAAAAAAAGAAAACACTTTTCAGATTCATCATATTCTGTTCCATCCTCTTTGGCTCAGACAGTGTAGCTACATACACAGCAGAACTGCAGAAACAATCAGAAGCTAATGTATAAGGTTCACAATATACGGTGCATTTCATGTTCTTGTATACACTGATAAATCTTACATTGTTTTCTAAAACTATTGCTTTAAATTTTTAACAGATGGGCTAAAAAGGTACAGAATAATATTACCTGAAAAGATATTTTTCAGTTTTTTTTCTTTAATATACTCACTCCAGCAGGTGTCCTGAAGTATGGGTATTTTTTGGCCTAACCTGATTTTACCAAGTGAGACATGTTCCTGGGACAACATCGTTGTTGACCCTGGAACAACATTGTGATTAACCAATCAGATTTGAAGAACCAGTTTATAGATTTTGTGAAGTTTATGCTTAAAATCAGTGTTTGGTGCTTGTACATCAGTGTCATTCATCTATCATTTCCTCTGATTTTAGGGATTACTCATGGTTAAGGTTAGGTTTAGGTGTAGGGATATGGTTAAGAATATATTTTTGGAGTAAAATGTTGTTCCAGGGTCAACAAAATATGTTGACCTAGGAACACATCGGACTTGGTAAAATCAGGACGTGCTATTTTTTGAGTACATCCTCCACAGACATTCCTTCTGTGCTTTCTCAGCGTTTCCAGGAGAATGTTCCTGCCGTTGTGGTCTTTGACAGTCCATGTGTCTGGATGTGTTTCTGATACTCACTTTATAACACATTCACATGTGTCTCAACACACACTGAATCCTCCCCAAAACAAGCTTCCTTACGGTGGCCGAGAAGGGTCACAACATGTACAAACGCCACAACAACTACATTTTCAGAAAACACCTCCAAATTCAGAAAACACATGCAAACGCCGCCACAACAACTACATATTCAGAAAACACCTCCAAATTCAGAAAACACATACAAATGCCACAACAACTACATATTCAGAAAACACCTCCAAATTCAGAAAACACATGCAAACGCCGCCACAACAACTACATATTCAGAAAACACCTCCAAATTCAGAAAACACATACAAATGCCACAACAACTACATATTCAGAAAACACATACAAACGCCACAACAACTACATATTCAGAAAACAACTTCGTCGATTTCACATCACGTACGCTGCAAATATTCACAGCACGAGCAAATAGGGAAACGAACTGCAAACTGCGAAAACACAACGCAAATGTTTCCACGGGGGGCCATAATCAGTGACGGACCCGCATCCATCCGGTTGTCTTCGCGCTTCTGAATGTGCGCTTTTGTTGCTTATGGCTACAAGACGTAAGTGTTTCTCTTTTATTATGACAGACTTGTCGATGTGATCTGATACCGTGTTTTCAACATATTATCCCCATAACGTATTAGTCCACTGCCAACGCTGTTAGCTGGAAACTAGCTCGCTAGCTCGCTTCTGGTCACTAAATAGATGCATTACTGGCGTTTGTACATTGTTGTCCTGATATCTGAACTATTTATTTTTCAGATTGAAATGTTCTGTCCGTTTTGTGCTGTGCAACTGGGGGACGCTCCCAAGTTTTGCCCGTCGTGTGGTATGAACGTGGGGTTCCTTACGGAGCGTCCATCCACGTCATCAAGCGTAGGCCATGGGCCTACAGGTAACATCCCCTTGTTGTTCTCCTATTCCACTGGTGCTGCACTGAATTGTCGTCCCGTGGTTTTAGCTGTCAGAAAGGCGACAATTTATCAACCAATCTCAAATCATACCTATAATGAATCTGTGTGTGTTAGTGAATGAGACAAGTATCCAAGGAAGAGCAGCTCAATTCATGAGGTTCAGGGAAGTTAAAGAGGCTGAGAGGAGGACCTTTTCAAAGGCTAAAAAGAAACCAAACATTACGGTCAAGGTAAGCAAATATGGAGGTTTAAGGTCACAATGTGACTATTACACACAGTCTTAAACATGTTTTTTTCCTCCTTCTTTTTTCTTATTTATGTAGATATCGATTGGCATAATGACCAGAACAAAATATGGGTTAAAACCTATAAGGGGGAAAACCTTGCCATTAAATGTTGAACCCCTGTGGTCATCAAAACAAATTTTGCCAGCTGCTATAAAAAAAACAGCGAGATTTTAATCAAGACACAATGTACGATGGAGAATATGTCCTGGTCTATCCTGATGGCTCTCAGGTACAAAATATACCAGGCACAGACAGACCCTTTGTCCTTGAACATTATAAAGAGGCCATTGGAAAGGCTTACCAGAGGATCGTACTGTACATCTGCCCCCTTCAGGATTTGAGTAAGTATCGAAGTACATGTATGTAAAATAATAATAATAATTGCTAATGGTTGGTTATTGAGTGAGTTCTTAATTTAATTTGAGCTGGTTGAAAAATTGCTATATATTTTGCGTATACCTAGCCTGATAACGATGCATCATTTTCTCTTTTCCAAGGTCATGGAGATGACTCATCTTCAGAATCTGATGATGAAGCATTTGCTAGGCTTCCACTGAAAATGTAAGTTTCTCGCGCCATTTTGAGACCTGTGCTAGCGATTTTTGAATATCCAGATATTTCACAGCATTCTTTTTTTATTATTATTGCTAAAAGGAATAGATCGAGCATGTTGTGCTCTTTAAATCATATTAACAATTACTTATGTTATGATTTAAATAAAATTATTCAAATTATTTGTTTTTTTTAGTTTACCAAAACAATGTCCACCAACAATGTCCAGGCCATCTGATGGGCAAGTATGTATTATTCTGTAATGTTATTAAGTTTATGTTAATGATGTGGTGATGTAATTATTGTTCATTTGTTTGGTGTTATCTCTACTTTCATCAACAGGCCAATGGAGCAGGAGCAGAACCAAAAAACAACACATCATGTGACTCCTACAAGTAAGTCACAATGGATTAAAATTGTTCTCTTCATTGCAGTAATACTTTTGGCTCTATCGACTGCTGAATGTAATGGATTACAGTACCAAGTAAAACACCTTTTTTACTGTAATTTCACAACCGTCTTGTTTTAGTATTTCATTGTTCCTTTAATCCACAGCACATATACCAAGATCTATGCCCCAGTTGTCATTGACAGCAGTTGCTCTGATGTTGAGGACGTAGAGAACTTTCAGGAGGAAGACAGGTACTTTGATAGAAATAATGCTGTCAACCTTTTTTCTTCTTTCTCTCTAATGACATATTAAATAGTTCAAGCTACATTGGGCATTTATTTACCTTGTTTCTGTTGTCATACAATTATTAAAGTAAATATTTACATTGTATTTATTTTTTTACTTACCCCTTAACAGAAAAAAAAATCTGGCAGAAATTATAGAAAGCTTGCAATGTGTGCTTCATGCTTATGCCCATCACATTTAATCACACTCTCATGGTGTTCTCACTGTAATGGGTCAATAAAAGATTTATATTTTAATTATCCGCATAAAAGGCAGTGTTAATGTTTTTCTTTCTTGTGTTGCAGAGACACTGATATTGGACTGACGGCTGCAGACATTCTGTCAAATCTGTCATTCAACATTAACACAATGAGCTGTAGCAGGTTTAATATAAACCGTGCTAATGTCTGGGATGGTGCTCTGAGGGGATTCAAACGTTCCTCATTTGATCCCACCTGTAGCCTTTTGGTCAAATTCACAGATGACATCGGGCAAACAGAGGAGGCTGTGGACACAGGAGGGCCTACGCGGGAATTTCTTACACTCTTGATGGACGCCATTAAAACCAGTAGATTTTTTGAAGGCAAAGATGATGGCAAATACCTGTCATTTGATAGCAAAGGTAATTTGCTTTTTGTCACTTTTTTTGACAGTATTATAAATCAATTTGAACTAACCGTGGAACATTGCCATTGTTAGCTGCAGAAGGTGATGAGTATTTCCAGGTTGGAAGAATGGTTGCGGTCTCCATTGTACATGGTGGTCCAGGGCCTCGATGCTTTTCCCCAAGCTTCTACCAGTACCTGGTTGGTAAAGTGAAGACCATTGAGGCCCCAATTGAGGATATACCTGATACTGAAGTCAGGAATGTTCTCCTTGAGGTAATTATGTGTTTCTAAGCATATTCAAGAAAAAAAAAATTTATTTTATTTTGATGAACAATCAACAATATGGACACCCCAGTAGCTTGAAAAGCCAGTGTGATACTGGAATAAAGCCAGTGACTTCCATGCTTTGTCACTAATATGTACAGTTTAAATTCCAAACAATACAGACTCCTGTCAAAGAGAAATTTAAAATATTCTATAGTCTCATCCTTTGTGACATGTATAATGTAATTTTGTCTATTCAATGTTTTTATTTTACTCTAGATTAAGAATGCTAGAACATTGGAGGAACTCGTAGAACTCGCAGATAAGCACTCCAGCATGCTTCAGACAGCAGGATGCTATCGACACTGGGGGATAAGGAAAAAGTTGTGGATGGTTACATCCAGTGGTACTTCACCTACCGCAACCATGTTTCCTTCCAGAGGTAGGTCACATTGACTACTTTGTAAGTATTCAAACGAGAATTTGAATGAAACTTAAATGAGTGTCTATCAAATAGTTAAGTCAAAAGTGAGTCCTACTGGCAATAGCACTAATAACCCAACCCTGTTATAGGTTCAAGGATGGCCTGGCTACCCTCAACTTTTTCAACGCTCTGGAACAGCATCCCTCCATTTTCCTGCCCTACATGTGTTACAGAGCGGAAGACCTGACAGCCGAGATTGTAGAGTCACTGTTCCGTCCACAATTGAGCCCAACTGGTAGCTCAAATCGGCATGAGGAGGAGAGAGTGCTTGGCTACTGGCTGGACTACTTAATTGCTGTAAAAGGTATAATTTTCTTTACGTTGTTTAAAGTGATGTCCTCAAATGGATGATAAATCTTAATGTTTCATTACTCCCAACCCCCACAGAGGACGGGTCAGGGATGTCTCTGCAGGACATTCTAATGTTTGCAACAGGCCTGAAAGAAATCCCAGCAGCAAAATTAATACCACAGCCTCAACTCACATTCCAGAAACACGCAAGGTTTCCTGAGGCTAATGTCTGCGCTAACACAATAAAACTCCCAATCTTACCCTCATATGAAATCTTTGAGGAAGCCATGAATTATGGAATCAAGAACGCCCCTGGATTTGGGCTTCATTGAGGTGTCAATCAGAAATTAACATTCGTGGCAAATTTGCATTACTGTTGTTACTGTTTGCATTGCACTTTACTGTTTGCACTTTTACATTGTTTACAGAAATCCAATTATTTTTTTATAAGAAAAGTTGCACGTTTCTCTATTTGGAAACTTTTTGTGGCAGATTTGCATTGCTCTTACTGTTCGCACTTTACTGTTTGTCAGTACTGTCACAGTTTAAAGAAATAAAATCATTTATATAAGAAAATGTAAGTTTGTCTATTCTGAAACATTTTGCAAGGGCCGTCAGAATGAAGTTTATTTGTTGTTGCATAAATTGGTCATGAAATGTTACTGATCTAACATGAAGGTCACCTTTAGCTTCAGCATACCGTATTAATCAACACTGGGTTAACCCCAAAAACATACATTGTGATGGTTTAAAAAGTAAGGGAAAGTCATTGCAATCGATTAATATCTTTGCTTTTAATTTAACCATGTGTCAAACATTAAAGGTGTCCATATCAGTATACCACACTGGAGGCAATGCTGTCTGAAAGAAAATAAACTGGCTATACGTCTGTCTCTCTCACTCTCAAAGACCAGCCATTTCCTTTAGTCTAATGTAGTTGTCAACAGCAGCTGGCCAGTTGATGGGTGGAGCGAGCTGGCTCTGTCTCTCCAAGTTGGCAAAATATGCTTGGAGATTAGCATCTCCACACAAACTGTTTGTGGGTGGCAGAAGGTCTTTGAACTCCTGTAACACTTGGGGATCCACTGGGAATCCACAATCCCTTCCACCAAACCTAAGCCCGCACAAAAAACACAACAGTGAACTCATTATGAATAATATTTAAATCTCAAATTGAAAACAACCAAACATTTATTGAATGACAATACAGGTGCTACAAACAAACCTGTGAGGCAGGTGGTACATGGTCTCCGGTTTCCCAGATGGACAGAGAGACTGACGGACAGGCCTGATTGTATGATTATTCCAAAGCTCTCGGTGCTCATCAAGCTCTTTCTGAAAGATGCCCAGGAACACATACCGTACAAGGCACTTGTGTTCATGGGTGCCATTGAAGTAGTGTCTCTCTCTCAGGTCACTGAATAAATCCATCCAGAACTGTGTCCTAATAATGGAGTTAAAGTATACACAGTGATTTCAGTTTTGTATAAATGTTTCTAACACAAATACTTTAAAAATTATGTGACCGTCTTGGAAAACAACATTCTGCACTGCATTCACCAGCAGAATGTTGGACTAGCAACACTTGTTTCTCGTTATAACAAATTTGAAACAACCACGCACACTAATCCTTTTACTTGTTATAACTATTGCAAAATCAACAGTACACAGCCTAATCCATGAATGACGCTCATAAAAATAAACCTACATTTTCAAAGTCATCATTGTATGGTGCCAACCCAGCATAATAGAATTATGAAATTCTAACATTATGAAAAGATTACAGAAATATCAAACAGTATTGAAAAATATGTATGTGTGTGTATATGTGTGTAAGTCTTCTATTTCACACCCTCTATAACATCTAAAAACATACCTCTGTTTCCTGAAAAAGGACCACCAGCTTTCAATCCTTTGATTGGCAGTTGAAGTGCCATACATGTGGCTGACAGAACCTGCAAATTCATCGGTGTGGTCCTCTCTTAAAGAACAGTGGATGGCAGCCATGTCTCCATTTTCTGTCCCACAGTCTGTCCGAAGACGAGCCGGAAGGCCATAGCTCGAAACACACTGCAGGTAATGTTGAGCGATTACTGCAGGGTCGTTGTTGGTGCTACCACTACTTAGCCACATAACCCGCCTTGAATACCCATCGATGCAGCCACTGATGGCAATCCCAAAGGGCTTGAGCTTGTCATAGCCATCCACGTGCCACACCTGATTGGGTCCTGCGGCGCAATAGGATCGCCTAACAAATCTGCGCCTATGACGGAGAGATACTCCTGTTGGATTTAATAATCTGAGGGCTTGCATGACATTGTCTCGTTTTACTGTCAGTGAATGCTTCTGTCGCAGGGTCTGCCACATAGCCCTGTAGCCCAACAGCTGTCCTGAGCCATTCAATTCAGTAGTGATGGCAGCATTCACAGTCTCCAGTGGAGTGTAATTTGCTCTCCGACTTAGGTTTAACCGTTTCAGCCTTCTTTTTAGAGTTTTCAGGCTCATAACAATCCCATGCTTTGACTCCAAAAAATCTCTAATAATCTCGTTGGAGTGGTCCTTTCTGAAGTAGGCACGTATTAGGTCATCCTCTGAGGGTTCATGGTTATGGACACACACACACACACACACACACACACACACATAGAGAGAGAGAGAGATAGATTCATTATAATAACTAATATGCTCTGATGGGGGTTGATAATAGGAGAACAACAAGGGGATGTTACCTGTAGGCCCATGGCCTACGCTTGATGACGTGGATGGACGCTCCGTAAGGAACCCCACGTTCATACCACACGACGGGCAAAACTTGGGAGCGTCCCCCAGTTGCACAGCACAAAACGGACAGAACATTTCAATCTGAAAAATAAATAGTTCAGATATCAGGACAACAATGTACAAACGCCAGTAATGCATCTATTTAGTGACCAGAAGCGAGCTAGTTTCCAGCTAACAGCGTTGGCAGTGGACTAATACGTTATGGGGATAATATGTTGAAAACACGGTATCAGATCACATCGACAAGTCTGTCATAATAAAAGAGAAACACTTACGTCTTGTAGCCATAAGCAACAAAAGCGCACATTCAGAAGCGCGAAGACAACCGGATGGATGCGGGTCCGTCACTGATTATGGCCCCCCGTGGAAACATTTCCGTTGTGTTTTCGCAGTTTGCAGTTCGTTTCCCTATTTGCTCGTGCTGTGAATATTTGCAGCGTACGTGATGTGAAATCGACGAAGTTGTTTTCTGAATATGTAGTTGTTGTGGCGTTTGTATGTGTTTTCTGAATATGTAGTTGTTGTGGCATTTGTATGTGTTTTCTGAATTTGGAGGTGTTTTCTGAATATGTAGTTGTTGTGGCGGCGTTTGCATGTGTTTTCTGAATTTGGAGGTGTTTTCTGAATATGTAGTTGTTGTGGCATTTGTATGTGTTTTCTGAATTTGGAGGTGTTTTCTGAATATGTAGTTGTTGTGGCGGCGTTTGCATGTGTTTTCTGAATTTGGAGGTGTTTTCTGAAAATGTAGTTGTTGTGGCGTTTGTACATGTTGTGACCCTTCTCGGCCACCGTACTTCCTTCATCAGAACAACAGAAACAGATCATGCTTAGACCGTGACAGATATGAAAAACATCTAAATACTTACTGAACAAGGTGCTTTAGATATAAAAAATAATAACAAAAACATTGAACTTCATAAACATTAAGATGATGGTCAGGCAGTGAAGAAGTGGAGTACATACAAAAAGGATTTAAATATCTGTAGTACAGTATCTTCCCTGCACTAAGTGAAAATGTACAATTTATTAAAAGTGCAAAAATAAATTATGCATATGGCAGTGTGCTTACATATTCTACAACCTGCAAGTGGAGCACGTTCTGCGTTACATTTCAGGTTTAGGAATGTGTCAGATGTGCTTAAAAAACAAACTTGACTTATTGTCATTTTCCATCAAATAAAGATTACAACATCTTGTTACTACAATATTGTGTGTGATTATGTTGATAGAGATAAATCAATGGTTTTAAATCAATTTAACTTACACAGTCATTTCTTTCTGTATTTATGTGCTATTTGCATAAATACCACAACAGATCTAAACATTGGGTATAGCCAGGTGAAAATGTCTTGTTCAATCTTGTTGATAACAGTAAAATACTTAATATTAAGGTCTGGATAGAACCAATTTAGGCTACCCATAAGCATTAATACAAAGAGGCAGGAAGAAGTACTTTAGAAACCAGCCTTTATTGATTACTAATGGGGTTTGGGGTTGGGTCTGTGGGACTGTTTCTGGGGATTAACTTTTTATTTTGCCTACCTTTTGTCTTCTGCATTCTCCTTACTATTGTCTCATGTTCTTGCCTCAGACTCGTCCCCCAGAAACAGCCCCCTAATCTCTTAAAAATTAATAAAGGAACCAGCCTAAGTAGGAACCAAAGTACTTCTTCCTGCCTCTCTGTATTAATGCTCATGGGTAGCCTAAATGGGTTCCACTCAGATCTTAATATTAAGTATTTTACTGTTATTTGTCAACAAAATTGAACAAGACATTTTCACCTGGCTAGACACAATGTTTGGATCTGGTGTGGTATTTATAGAAATGAGCACATATTTAATAGGAGTTGGGCGCCGAGTTGCACATCTGGGATGTGGCGGCCATGTTGCCAGCTTTGCGAATGTAAACATACAGCAAGTTGAACGAAAAGAGCAGAGTTGGGAGAAAGAAAAAAAGATGTCAAAATCGCGAAAAGGTTGTGGGATTTATAGGGATACGCTAAATAGGGATGCCAGGGACCGGTATGTGGACAAAATCGGCACTATTAACGGTTTGGATCCATATGAAATTCCCAACAAATAGTGGAGTACCGACGGAGACTTGTTGCCGCACTTATGCATTACAGATATCTTCGGCTACCTTGTTTGTTTTGTGAGCGCCTACACTTCAGAATAGTTCCGAAGCTACAAGTCATTGAAGTCTCATGTACAGTTCACAGTATACAGTTATCTGGTAATCTGCGCTCTACCTAGCTGCTAGTTTAGTAACCGTTAGTGCTAACAAACATTCACACATGGACTTTTAACAATGTGTTTCAAAAAACATGTTAACTCCTGACTAATTACTCAAGCGTTGCCTTGTCAGTCAATGTTGTATATATTTCTTGCTGAGTGACATGTTGGTGAGGTGTTAACATGTTTTTCACTTTAAAATAATGGTCCAGATCACTAGTAGTTCATGCGGACTGACAAGGTAACGCTTGAGTAATTAGTCAGGTGTTAACATGTTTTTCACTTTAAAATAATGGTCCAGATCACTAGTAGTTCCTGCGGACTGACAAGGTAACGCTTGAGAAATTAGTCAGGAGTTAAAATGTTTTTCACTTTAAAATAATGGTCCAGATCACTAGTAGTTCCTGCGGACTGACAAGGTAACACTCGAGTAATGAGTCATGGATTTCACAAATAATTTACAATAAAATTATCTGACACATACTGTACAGCCATATATTTCTGTAAGGAACTATTGACATTCTTCCAGACATTGTAATCTGGAAGATGTTGTTTTGTGCTTAACACTATAAATGCAGTCAATGTTTTCATGAAGGATGCAAATATGTTTTGACAAGAGAACATCATTATTTATTGTCACATCCTAAAGAGAAGCCCTCCCCAGCATAATATCACTAAATCAGAGTTGGAGACATTGAACTTAATGGAGCTCATAAAATATATCATATGGATAGGCTATATATATATATATATAACTACTACTTATATGTTTTGAATTATGTATGATTATTTTTTAAAGTGATTTTATTCCATAGTTCTCGAATCAAGAACCGGTTGCATCAGTTTTCGGATCACCAGTAGTAATGGGAAGTTTGGATCTTTTCCACGAACCGATTCTTCCGGACATTTCGATTCAATAAACCAGTTGAAGAAAACGGTTCACTGGTCCTCTTGCGCTCGACGTAATGACGTCATTGGCAATGATTGCCCTTCATTCAAGCCTTCGGTTTACCCGCGCTCATAACATTAACACAGAATCAGTTCAGAATCAAGCACCAAAAGAACCAGTTCAGTTCAGACGCAAACAGTTTAGTTCAGACGCTCTGTGTGTCAGTCTGCTTCATGCTGAATCACACATGCGCAGTATCATCAGCTCCTCGGTTCTTGAATCAGACGCGTCCGACAGAAACGGTTCTTCGCTCGAGAACGAGTCAATCTTTTGTTCATTATCTGGCTCGGCTCGGTGTTCATCTTCAGTTCTCTCTTCACAGCAGTTCAGTCAGTTTACTGTTTGAGTACATGAATTACTCTGGGATATTGGTTTGTTTTAACTCAGAGGGAGTGTCAGCCACATTAAAAAAGTTAACAGCTTAAGTCATTTGTGTATTAATGCTTATTGGAGACAAGGACCATCTCAAATGATTCAGTTCGATTTGGTGAACTGGTTCAAGAAGATCCAGTTACATCAAGTGATTCGTTCGCAAACTGGATATTATTGAACTGTTGTGCTTTGAACTCGCTCACAACAGACACGGAGAAGACAATGCTGAATAAAGTCATAGTTTTTGCTATTTTGGTTTAATACTTCATACATCCATTTTAAATAACTTTCAGACAAATATAATTAAATATGGCAAGTATAAGTTAGTTATGCGAAAGGCTCTAGCATAATTTATTAGACATTCTAATGCAGTGGCATTCATGATTTTTAAGAGTGTCTTTAAAGAGTGTCCAAAACCATTCATATGCAGTATAGTCACAAAATCTGAAACCATCCACACATACGACCAAAAGTGTTTACAAAAATGCATTTAAGAGTCATGTTAATATATGGTGTGAAAATTATCTTGGCTGATGACTTATCGTATCGCAAAAGAAAAATTCTAATACCAAATTAAAATATGGTATATGTAAATACAACAGTCTTTTGGGTAAGTACAATGAAATTAAAAGCATGAAGTAAGAAAGTTTTAAGTATACTATTGTTAACTTTATGAGCAACAATCTCATAACAGTTTGCAATGATTCAAGGTTCTTTTTTTCCATTTCCTTCTCAATCTTCCAGCCGCATTAAGAGCAATGTGGATGGCCGTTACTTGGTTGATGGTGTGCCCTTTAGTTGCTGTAACCCTAGTTCTCCCAGACCCTGTATCCAGTACAAAATCACCAACAACAACTACGACCACCAGACCGAAGAACTCAACATCTTCATTCATGGTTGCAGAGAAGCCCTGGTAAACTATTACATGGGGCTGATGAACACCTTTGGAGCTGTAGTTCTGTCTGTCTTCCTGCTTCAGGTACACTGTTAAAGGTTTGCGTGTAATTGACCTAATCAGGGTATAATCTGTATTTATTTTGGCATAAATGAAAATGAGACTCCAAGGGATAGACATACATATCTTCAATCACCTTTCAAGACAGTATAACCCACTGGGGAGACACTGAACAGACCACCTGTTTGTTTTCATTCAATTCAAATATACTACCCCGACTAAGATCAGTTAGTTTGTTGACAATTTAATTTGCCAATTCAGTTCCCTTGAATTCATTGTACCATGTATCATATGCAACAAAAGCTCAATTTGGTAACACTTTACAATAAGGTTCAATTTGTGAACATGAGTTAACTACATTATATAACATGAACTAACATTGAAAATAGTGTCACACTTTATTTTAAGGTCCAATTCTCACTATAAACAAACCATTATCTACAACTTTTGCCTCAATAAACTCCTAATTTTCTGCTTATTAATAGTTAGTAAGTTAGTTGTTAAGTTTAGGTATTGGGTAGGACTAGGGATGTAGAATATGATCATTTAGAATAAATACTTATAAACAGCTAATATGTTAAAAACAGTCATGCTAATAAGCAAGTAGTTAATAGTGAGAGTTGGTCCCTATACTAAAATGTTACCAAAAATAGTTCTAAGCATTTATTAATCTTACTTTCTTAATATCAACATTTACTAACACATTATTAAAATCAAAATTTGTAGTTGTTATTATTATTTAATGGATCTGATCTAACATGAACTAACAGAACAGTTGTATTTTTGATTAACTAACATTAATCTCATGTTAATACTGCATCCTTCATATATCCAAAAAGTCTTAAGTTTTATCACATTTGTAAAAGAAAAATACAGCTTTCTGATTCTTTCTGGAAAAAGCAGAGCTCCTGGAGGCGTGCCGTAGTTGGAGAGCTATAATACTGTTGTTTCGTGTTGTTTCCATTAACATATATTCACTTATGTGCTGATTTCTGAAAAAATACAGAAATCTGATGCAATTGTACTTACATGAATGGGGTCTTTTATCACAGGGACGGCTATATGTTTTAATAGCAAAAGGGTTGGGCCTTGTTTATAAAACATTTGTCACTCATGACCAGAACACACAAAGGCACTTGATACACTCCGTTGCTGTCATGGAAAAACAAACTGCATCCACTGTTCATGTAACGCTGGGTTCTTGGGGAAGCTGAACATGGTAAACTTTCCCTCACATTCAAAAATGCACTTATTTGGAGGCATTCTCTAACAAATCCTACGCAACACTGCCGTGTGCGTGGGTGCTCTTTTCCGACAGAAATGCTCATATAAAGAGTTTCCGCTCTTGTTTACGTTATTAGATCCACGATCGAAAAAAAAAAAAAAAACAGCCGAAACTTGTACCAACCCAGAAGTACGATTTTCGGCACAGAAATTCTCAGCCATTCTTCTCAGATTTAGCATAATTTATTGCATACCATTGGTTACGGTCACTGAAATGCATTTTTGCCAACCAGGTAGAAAAAACAGTTACAGTCATGCTCACAAATATTGGCACCCTTGGCAAATATGATCAAATAAGGCTGTGAAAAATTCACAAAAATGTATCCTTTCATTGGATAATAAGAATTTAAAAATGGGGGGAAATATCATTATGAAATAAATGTTTTTCTCTAATACACATTGGCCACAATTAAGGACACCCTTTTATTGAATTATTTTTTAAACCTCCATTTGCCAGTTTAACAGCTCAAAACTGTCTCCTATAATGCCTGATGAGGTTAGAGAACACCTGACAAGAGATCAGAGACCATTCCTTCATCCAGAATCACTCCAGATCCTTCAGATTCCCAGCTTCTCCTCTTCAGTTCACTCCTCTCATTTTCTGTAGGGTTCAGGTCAGAGGACTGGAATGGCTATAGCAGAAGCTTGGTTTTGAGCTCAGTGACCCATTTCGGTGTTGTTTTTTAGGTTTGTGTTTGGATTATTGTACGGATGAATGATCCAAACATGGCCCATTATAAGATTTCTAACAGAGTCAGTCACTTTTTGATTTTTTATCTGTTGGTATTTAATAGAATCCATGATGCCATGTGTCTAAACAAGATGTCCAGGACCTCCAGCAGAAATATAGGCCCACAACATCAAAAATACAGTTGTATATTTCATTGTACACATGGGGTACTTTTTATCCCTTTTTTGACCAAGGGTTTACTGCTAAAAAGCTCATTTTTAGTTTCATCTGATCATAGAAGCCAGTCCCTTTTGAAGTTCCAGTCGTGTCTGATAACTGAATATGCTTTAGTTTGTTTTTGGATGAGCTAGGAGAATTTTTCTTGAAACCCTCCCAAACAACATTTGTTGATGTAGGTTCTGTTTGACAATTTTTTTAAAGGTTTTCTGAACCAGAAACTCAACTATTTTCTGCAATTCTCCAGCTGTGATCCTTGGAGAGTCTTTAGCCACTCAAACTGACCTCCTCAATCAATCAATCAATCAATCACCTTTATTTATATAGTGCTTTAACCCCTTTGCGTGCAAACATCGCTGACGGCCCCAGTTTATTATTGTTTCACTTTCACAGCACATTAAACATCACTGTCTTACTTCATCTGGACAAACTGTGCATCAATGGAAAGTTTAAAGACTCAAGCTTCGATATTTGACCAATATTTTGATAAAACATTGTTGCAGTGACAGATATTTAGTGATTTATGTCAGGAGTGCTAAATAATAAATCCGTATTATGCCACATTTTGAATAGAAATTCACAACTCACTCATATAAAGTCACGTCAAGAGCGGTTTATTTGTGTTCACATAGACTCACTGAACAGCGTCAATAAGGATTTACAGACCAAAGATGCATATCTGCGGAGATATATGGATATATTTACTGATGTTTACTTCATATTTCTTCAGACAGAATCGTCATTTCTATTCATTTTCCACGGATTTACGCGATCAGATGATAAACAGCCTCTCCCAGCGATCTCTGTGTGCGTGCAGTAGTCACAGCTCGTGCGGTGTGTGACTCAGACTCTGATTGGGTCTTTCAAACATCAATCTTAGAGTTTCATATCTGGACACCGCCCCATCGTGTCACATGCTTCCTGCACACTTCCTGGTAGTTATCTGGCCAAAACAACACTGAAACACCTCTGTACACACAAAATATCCGAATAATAAAGCCGCGATTACGATAGTAAAGCTTGGTATGAGAATTTCTTGAGATCTGGGGCGTTTTTATAAAAAAAATCGAAAATGTACATCGGAAATGCTAACTTGTGCAGCGATGAAAAAGGCTACAAATAACATATTTTTACAACAGTAAACGACCAAATTCCACCCCTGATCGCTAAAGGAAGTTATTATAAACACTCGATCGGGGTTTAAAGTGAGTTTTGAGTAAAAGTGTACTAATAATTTCATAAATTGTCAGATGTAGCTTGATGCTAACGTTAGCACCAATGCTACTAATAGCAGGTGCTTTTCTTCTTCATAATGCATTTTTGTCTCAATAATTCACGTAAGGTCGTAAGAAAATGTTTTGTTGTATTTTTATAGTAAGACTTTTGATAAATAAGGGCTAAATGCAAAGAGAGACTGAAGTGAGATCGCTGCTTTGTTGCTTTGTAAAGCCTGAAAAACCACAATCAAGGCTAATAAAGGTGGAATAAAAACAAAAGAATAATGATAAAAGAATAATGCAGATAATGTGTCATACTTGGCGGAGGTGTGAAAGAACCGTTTGGTGAGAACAATACAATCATGATTCGGGCAGTTTTCCACAGTGAAACATACACAAAGAGCACAGGAAAGTTTACATGTGAGATCTTACAGAGATGACAAGGGCCATAAATCAATCTGATTAGCCTTCTCTAAAAACACACATGACATGGCCTTAGAAAATATTTCATAAAATTCACAGTTTTACAGATTCGATTATGAAATTTTTTATGAAGTCTTGGAAGACTTGTGGCCTTAGCTACACTGTGTTTTCAAACTCATTTCCTACATCAACATTTTTTTAAATACATTTAAAACATATGTTTTTAATATTTTTATTTTTGTTTTTATGTTTGAGCTTATATATCTCTATTATCATAACAGTCTGAGTGATTCTGATTCCTGAACAGTAAACTTTAAAGTGTCAGCTTTGTGAACAAAGGTTGATTATTTATCTAGTCAGAAAGAATCATGAGCAGAAACCTTTTTATTTCGGGTATGTAATTTCGGTCTCCATGCCAAAAAAGGGGGGTTACTAGTAAGGGGTTAAACAAAATACATTGCGTCAAAGCACTGAACAACATTCATTTGGAAAACATTGTGTCAATAATGCAAAAAGATAGTTAAAGGCAGTTCATCATTGAATTCAGTTATGTCATCCCTGTTCAGTTTAAATAGTGTCTGTGCATTTATTTGCAATCAAGTCAATGATATCGCTGTAGATGAAGTGTCCCCAACTAAGCAAGCCAGAGGCGACAGCGGCAAGGAACCGAAACTCCATCGGTGACAGAATGGAGAAAAAAACCTTGGGAGAAACCAGGCTCAGTTGGGGGGCCAGTTCTCCTCTGACCAGACGAAACCAGTAGTTCAATTCCAGGCTGCATCAAAGTCAGATTGTGCAGAAGAATCATCTGTTTCCTGTGGTCTTGTCCTCTGAGACAAGGTCTTTACAGGGGATCTGTATCTGGGGCTCTAGTTGTCCTGGTCTCCGCTGTCTTTCAGGGCAGTAGAGGTCCTTTCTAGGTGCTGATCCACCATCATGTCTGGATATGTACTGGATCCGGGTGACTGCAGTGACCCTCTGGTCTGGATACAGACTGGATCTGGTGGCCACGGTGACCTCGGAACAAGAGAGAAACAGACAAATATTAGCGTAGATGCCATTCTTCTAATGATGTAGAAGGTACATGTTATGTGAAGTGTTCCGGTTTACCTAATTAATGCAGCCTAAAAATCCATTAACGGATTTGGATATTAAAAGCATATTAGTATGTTATGTGTATGCCAGGTAAAAGAGATGGGTCTTTAATCTAGATTTAAACAGCAAGAGTGTGTCTGCCTCATGAACAATGTTAGGTAGGTTATTCCAGAGTTTAGGCGCCAGATAGGAAAAGGACCTGCCGCCCGCAGTTGATTTTGATATTCTAGGTATTATCAAATTGCCTGAGTTTTGAAAACGTAGCGGACGTAGAGGAGTATAATGTAAAAGGAGCTCATTCAAATACTGAGGTGCTAAACCATTCAGGGCTTTATAAGTAATAAGCAATATTTTAAAATCTATACAATGTTTGATAGGGAGCCAGTGCAGCGATGACAGGACCGGCTAATATGGTCATACTTCCTGGTTCTAGTAAGAACTCTTGCTGCTGCATTTTGGACTAGCTGTAGTTTGTTTACTAAGCGTGCAGAACAACCACCCAATAAAGCATTACAATAATCTAACCTTGAAGTCATAAATGCATGGATTAACATTTCTGCATTTGACATTGAGAGCATAGGCCGTAATTTAGATATATTTTTGAGATGGAAAAAATGCAGTTTTACAAATGCTAGAAACGTGGCTTTCTAAGGAAAGATTGCGATCAAATAGCACACCTAGGTTCCTAACTGATGACGAAGAATTGACAGAGCAACCATCAAGTCTTAGACAGTGTTCTAGGTTATTACTAGCAGAGTTTTTAGGTCCTATAATTAACACCTCTGTTTTTTCTGAATTTAGCAGTAAGAAATTACTCGTCATCCAATTTTTTATATCGACTATGCATTCCATTAGTTTTTCAAATTGGTGTGTTTCACCGGGCCGCTAAGAAATATAGAACTGAGTATCATCAGCATAACAGTGAAAGCTAACACCATGTTTCCTGATGATATCTCCCAAGGGTAACATATAAAGCGTGAAGAGTAGCGGCCCTAGTACTGAGCCTTGAGGTACTCCATACTGCACTTGTGATCGATATGATACATCTTCATTCACTGCTACGAACTGATGGCGGTCATATAAGTACGATTTAAACCATGCTAATGCACTTCCACTGATGCCAACAAAGTGTTCAAGTCTATGCAAAAGAATGCTGTGGTCAATTGTGTCAAACGCAGCACTAAGATCCAATAAAACTAATAGAGAGATACACCCACGATCAGATTATAAGAGCAGATCATTTGTAACTCTAAGGAGAGCAGTCTCAGTACTATGATATGGTCTAAATCCTGACTGGAAATCCCCACATATACCATTTTTCTCTAAGAAGGAATATAATTGTGAGGATACCACCTTTTCTAGTATCTTGGACAGAAAAGGGAGATTTGAGATTGGTCTATAATTAATTAGTTCTTTGGGGTCAAGTTGTGTTTTTTTGATGAGAGGCTTAATAACAACCAGTTTGAAGGTTTTGGGGACATATCCTAATGACAATGAGGAATTAATAATAGTCAAAAGAGGACCTATGACTTCTAGAAGCACCTCTTTTAAATGCACATTCATTTAAAATATATTTTCATTTAATTGTAAATAACATGCATGTTATTATCCAAAAACATTACATTTGCACTTAAGTAAATTTAAGTATATTATTTCTGTAATAAGTACTCTTTATAAAAGCATACTAAAGTGAACTTCTTTTTCACAAGGGTAAGCCCCTTCTAATCATCTGAATCTTACATTTTATACT
Source organism: Carassius auratus (assembly GCF_003368295.1). NCBI lineage: Eukaryota > Metazoa > Chordata > Actinopteri > Cypriniformes > Cyprinidae > Carassius > Carassius auratus. The sequence continues at coordinate 334,125 of NW_020528628.1, read as the reverse complement.
ACCCAGGCGTGAGAAGATAAAACTTTCTATTCCAATTAGTGGTGGGCCGTTATCGGCGTTAACGTGCTGCGTTAACGCGAGACTCTTATCGGGCGATAAAAAAAATATCGCCGTTAATCTATTCTCAAGGTTGGATTGGGAGCTGGGTCTATACTAAGCAAGCTATGATGACTTTCAGCTTGATATTTTATATAACCGACTGGCTGAGGCCAGCCTAACGGACAACGACACTGAACCGAGCTCTCTTCTGCGAAGTTTTCCTCAAAGTCCCTCCTGCACCGGAACGAAAAAATACAAATCGCAGTTTGAAACAAACAACAAGATGTTAAAGTGACCGCGCCTAATTTAGCTACTGGCTGCTGCAATGTTAATCCAAGAAAATGAAAATGAAAATCACTCACTGCTCTTGACTACTTTGTAGTTTTATCAGTCAAACCAAAAGTTATTCAGACACCAGATATATTTTTTGATATATATATAGCAAAACTGTAATAATGTGAGAAATGTTGAAGGTGTCTCAATAAATGTAAGTTTCATTCTATATTTCATTTTTACATTGAAGACTATCCAGTGCTTTTTTTCATTTAATTATTTAGTTTCTGTACCTTGACAACTACAAACTTGAAAAAAAACTTAACCATTGTGTAAATAGCACAAATAAATAAAAATAAACGAACATACAAATTAGACAATTTCAAACAGGGCCCACTGGTACAACCTTCACCGGGTCCCCGTTTGTGCAATGTGGAATTAGTTTACAGCTTTTTCAAGCAGTTTGTGGTGCATTTTGGAAACAGGAGAGCCACATTTCTAATGCACCATCTAGCTTGATAAACCCCTTATCAAAGACTTACTGTTTGTCAATTTTATTTGGGTAACACATCTGTTCTGAATGCCTTCGGCAGAATTCGAATGAGCCATTTTAATCTAGATTAATCTAGATTAATCTAGATTAAATTCAACATCACAGTGAGATTAATCTAAAATAAAAAAGAAATTTATCTATGCACCACCTCTAATTCCAATATAAAGTTTTTGTTTTAACTAGTCACGACCTTCACAAATGCTAGGACACATTTTTACTTGGCTTCTATGTCTTTGACTTTACACTGGGTGGCCCCGCCCATAAAGAAATCTTACAGGCCTAAAATCTATCTCCACATTGCTGTACGGTATATTCAGTATGTTTTAATAGGTTTTGATTGCACTGTATTTTCGCTTTCAGTGTGGACAAGCAAATTATTTGATGCTGTGAATTATACATTAAAAAATATATATTAAAAATATGTAATATATCTCAAGAAAGAATTTCATATTTTCATATTCTCCATTATAATTTTCTCATCCAATGTTAATTGCGTGTTGTAATCAAAAATACTTCACTGTCATTAAGCCTTTTTTTTGTTTTACATTCAGCATGGAATCAAATGCAATGTCAGTGTTAAAAGATGGTATAGATGATCCTCAGTGCTCTGCTATGAAACACTGTACTGCATTCGCAGAATTGTCAGAAAACTGTCAGGTCTAATAAAATCGGACATTTTGACCGCATTGTTGTTAGTGATATTTTGTGGATGCTTACTGTATTACCCCGCTTCTGTCTTTTTATTAATTCTTTCTTTCAAACTTCTACATATCTACACAATAGCATTCAAGTACATTTATGCACATAGTAAGCAAGCAGAAAGATCAGCAAAATCGCAGGAGCCAGGTAAACATGAACCAATTTTCTTACATACATACAAAGAGGGTTATCCGATACAGATAATGAAGGATGATGATTGCTGGTAGCATGTACAGTGACAGCCAAGGGTGTCTCTATCCTATAACTTGTGCTAATCTCTTAATATGCAAACTGCTGTACAAGCACTCAAAGTCACTGCATCTGATTATATCTAACAAAACATGTTAATACATGAGGGAAGATGAATATGCAGATATATATATATATATATATATATATATATATATATATATATATATATATATATATATATATATATATGTCAAGTGATCATCTACAATTTATGAAATGTAAAAACACTTTTAACAGATTAATATTATATATTAATATTTTCAATATAATATAGGAGTCATAGGTTAGATGCCACAAGGGCTGTATCTCAGTAGTTAGAACATTTTGAGTCGAAGGTCCAGCTATATTCAAATCTGTGGCTTCTCTAGCAGTGGTTATCATTGTTGGTTTTTAAAATGTCATTCAAAACTGTAAGACCAAAGAATAGGTTCCTGTCATTCAATATGAAAATTCCAGTTTCACTATATACACTGAGCGGCCACAATATTAAAACTACCTGCCTATGCCTAATATGGTATAGGTCCATCTAGTGTTGCCAAAACAGCTCTGAAGCATGAAGGCATGGACTCTACAGGACCTCTAAACATATGTGGAATGTGGCACAAACATATTAGCTGCAGATCCATTAAATCTCGCAAGCTCCGAGGATCGAATTTGTTGGTCCAGCAAATTCAGTAGATACTGGGTAATTTTAAGGCCAAAGTAACACATTCTTAAAACTTTCCTGAACATTTTTTGCTGTTACACATGGTGCATTATCAAGGAATACTATTGCCATGAAAGGGTGTACGTGGTCTGAAACAGTCTGTAGGTTGGTGGGTCATATCAAAGCAACATCCACATGAATGGCAGGGATCAAAGTTTTCCAACAATACTGTCTTTTTCAAATAGTGCATCCTGCTGCCATCTCTTGCCCAGGTTAACAATGCATGTACCCCCGGCCATAAACCTGATCACCAATAGATGATCCATAAGACCAGGTAACCTTCTTCCATTTCTCCATGGTTGAGTTCTGATGCTCACGTGCTCTTTGTAATTGCTTTCAGTGGTGAACAGGGATAATCATGCCACTCTTGACTGTTCTGCTGCTACACAGCCCCATACTGTGATGTTGTACAAACTATGATGTTGTCTGTTCTGACACATATCTATCACAGCGTTGTTTTTCTGAAATCTGAGCCATAGTAGCTCTTCTGTGAAATCAGACCAGCCTCTTTCCCAAGTGTATCAATGAGCCTGACAGTGGTTAAATAGTTTTCCTTTTTGAACTTTTGGTAGGCACTAACCTGCATACTGGGAACATCACAGAACTCTTACCATGTTGGAAATGCTGTGACTCAGTCATCTATCAATTCAATTAAAGTTTATTTGTATAGCGTTTTTTACAATACAGTTTAATGTAAAGCAACTTTAAAGAAAATTAAGTTTCTACATTACTTAGTAGTAGCTTTTCAGTGGTGATTGTCAGTTTATGTGCAGATGGCAGAAATGTACAGAAAAATCAATAAAAGACGTAATCAAACAGACGATGAACACTATTAACAGCAATTATTATATCATGCAATAAAACTTATAGCAAAATTTGGTAGTTATGTATGTTGTTTCAGGGTTAGCATCATCACCTCTGTTAACACCTCTGTTTATCAATTTGCACTGGCTTCCAATAGCTGCTCGCATAAATTTCAAGGCATTGATGTTTGCCTACAAAACTACCACTTGGCTCTGCACCCATGTACCTAAATTTGTTAATTCAGACTTATGTGCTCTCTAGAAGCTTGCATTCTGCAAGTGAACGTTGCTTGATTGTGCCATCCCAAAGAAGCACAAAGTCACTTTTACGGACTTTTAAATTAAATGTTCCCTCCTGGTGGAATGACCTCCCCAACTCAATCTGAGCAGCTGAGTCCTTAGCCATCTTCAAGAATCGGCTTAAAAGTCCATGATACGTGTACTGTGTTAACCTAACTGAGACTTGTTATAGCACTCATATATCATTGCTCTTTTTGTTGTTTTTGATTGCTTCCACTGTCCTCATTTGTAAGTCGCTTTGGATAAAAGCGTCTGCCAAATGAATAAAATGTAAATGTTAATAATTTAGTATATAATAATAGACTGGAGCTTGTGTGGCAAAACAGAGAAACAAATAGAGACATAATTAGCATAGCTGCTGTTCCAACCTAGTAAAATTAATTAGTTTAACTCAAGCTAAAGAATAATAATGTGTAATAATTTTGATTAGATATAACTGCAGTCCAAAATTATGAGATACATTATTTAAATGCTTGGCCAAATAGATGTTTTTAATCTAGATTTAAACAGAGAGTGTGTGTTTGAACCTCGAACATTATATCAGGAAGTCTATTTCCAGAGTTTGGGAGCCAAATGCGAAAAAGCATTAGTGGACTCCTTTAGTGGACTTTGCTATCCTAGGTACTACCAAAAGTCCAGCGTTTTGTGACATTAGGGAGCATGATGGCTCGAAAGGTGGTAGAAGTCTAGCTAGGTACGCAGGAGCTAAACCATTAAGGGCCTTATAGGTAAGTAATAACATTTTGTAACTCATATGGAACTTAATAGGTAGCCAGTGCAGACACTGTAGAATTTGGGTAATATGATCATATTTTCTTGACCTGGTAAGGACTCTAGTGTCACAGTGTCTGGGTTGTGTTCCCTGGGTGTCCACTAGATGTCCTCTTTTCCCACGGTGTCTGTCACTTCATTAATCACATTCCTCACGTCCCTGCTTAATCATTGCACCCAGCTGTCACTGGTTATCAATCATTGCACTCAGTCATTTCCCCATTAGCGTTTGTCTCTTCCTGTGTATTTAAACCCGGTCTGTCTTAGTATGTGTCACGGAGTCCTTGTTGAATGTTTAATTCATGTTAGTCAGTTCTTGCTCTTGCCTTGTGTTCATGTCTTCTTGTTTTGTTTATGTTGGATTTGTTGTATATCGACCCCTGCCTGGACTGTTTACTCTTTGGATTGCCCCTTTAATAAAGACTTACCTGCAATTGGTTCTATCTCCGTGGTTTCCTGTATCACCAATTGTGACAGAAGGACTCCGTCACTGCAAGAGCCAGCGGTATGTCGGCTTATGTCTCCTCACCAGCCACAGTGCAGGAGAGGAATGGATTTGAAGGAACTCGCCTGGTGGTTTTCCGGGGAACCAGAGGAGGTCGCTGAGGAGGGAGTGGTCAAGAGGATACTCATCACCGCTCTCAAACAGGGCCGCCCTTTGACCCGGGGCTCGTGTGGGATGGATTAGAGATGGGATGGATTAGCCCACGCCACAGCCCAAGATGGTCGCCAGCCCAGCACCACAGCCCAAGATGGTCGCCAGCCCAGCACCACAGCCCAAGATGGTCGCCAGCCCAGCACCACAGCACAAGATGGCAGCCAATCCAGCGCTACTGCACAAGATGGCCGCCAGCCCAGCACTACAGCACAATATGGCCGCTGACCTGGCGCCAAGGCCCAAGATGGCCGCTCGTCCAGAGTCATGGCCCAAGATGGCCGCCAATCCAGCGCCACAGCACAAGATGGCTGCAAGCCCAGTGCCACAGCGCAAGATGGCCACTCACCCAATGCCAATGCTCAAGTCGGCCACCGATCCAGAACCACGGTCCAAGATGGCCGCCCGTCCCGAGTCATGGCCCAAGATGGCCGTCAATCCAGCGCCACAGCCCAAGATGGCCGTCAATCCAGCGCCACAGCCCAAGATGGCCGTCAATCCAGCGCCACAGCACAAGATGGCTGCCAGCCCAGTGCCACAGCACCAAATGGCCAGCTGTCCAGAGTTATGGCCCAAGATGGCTGCTTGCCCAATGCCGCTGCACAGGATGACAGTCACAGCTGACCCTCTGGAGTCGAGTCAGGTTCCAGTGAACTCTCCAGAGTCGAGTCAGTTTCCTGTTGACTCCCCAGAGTCGAGTCAGTTTCCTGTTGACTCCCCAGAGTCGAGTCAGTTTCCTGTTGACCCCCCAGAGTCGAGTCAGGTTCCTGTTGACCCCCCAGAGTCGAGCCAGGTTCCTGTTGACCCCCCAGAGTCGAGCCAGGTTCCTGTTGACCCCCCAGAGTCGAGCCAGGTTCCTGTTGACCCCCCAGAGTCGAGCCAGGTTCCTGTTGACCCCCCAGAGTCGAGGCAGGTTCCTGTTGACCCCCCAGAGTCGAGCCAGGTTCCTGTTGACCCCCCAGAGTCGAGCCAGGTTCCTGTTGACCCCCAGAGTCGAGTCAGGTTCCAGTGAACTCTCCAGAGTCGAGTCAGGTTCCAGTTGACCCCCCAGAGTCGAGTCAGGTTCCAGTGAACTCTCCAGAGTCAAGTCAGGTGTTCGTGGACCCTCCAGAGTCAGGCCTAGTGACCGATGACCTTCCAGAGTCAGGGCTAGTGACCGATGACCTTCCAGAGTCAGGGCTAGTGACCGCTGACCTTCCAGAGTCAGGGCTATTCACCGCTGACCTTCCAGAGTCAGGGCTAGTGACCGCTGACCTTCCAGAGTCAGGTCTAGTGACCGATGACCTTCCAGAGTCAGGGCTAGTGACCGCTGACCTTCCAGAGTCAGGGCTAGTGACCGCTGACCTTCCAGAGTCAGGGCTAGTCACCGCTGACCTTCCAGAGTCATGGCTAGTCACCGCTGACCTTCCAGAGTCAGGGCTAGTCACCGCTGACCCTCCAGAGTAAGGGCTAGTCACTGATGATCTTCAAGGACTGAGTCAAGTCACTGGTGGTCTTCAAGGACTGAGTCAAGTCACTGGTGGTCTTCAAGGACTGAGTCAAGTCACTAGTGGTCTTCAAGGACTGAGTCAAGTCACCGGTGATTTTCATGAACAAGGGCTAGTCACCGCTGACCCTCCAGAGTCAGGGCTAGTCACTGATGATCTTCAAGGACTGAGTCAAGTCACTGGTGATCTTCAAGGACAGAGTCAAGTCACTGGTGATCTTCAAGGACAGAGTCAAGTCACTGGTGGTCTTCAAGGACTGAGTCAAGTCACCGGTGATTTTCATGAACAAATGCAAGTCACCACTGATCTTCATGAACAAAGGCAAGTCACCATTGATCTTCATGAGCAAATACAAGTCACCAATGATCTTCATGTACAGATGCAAATCACCAATGATCTCCATGAACAAATGCAAGTCACCAATGACCTTAAGGAGCAGAGTCAGGACACCAATGGTCTTCAGGAGCAGAGTCAAGTCAGCATTGATCTATATAAACACCGTGGGACTACTGGAGCCTTTCCTCATCTAAGCTGGATCACCAGAGTCTTTCCTCGCCTCTGCAGAACTCCCAGAGCACCCGACTGATCCTGTCACGGCCACGGAGACTACTCTTAACGAGTTCAGATTCTTGGTTTCAGACTTGCCCAACCAGACTCATCCTCCTGTTGCTCCAGCCGCACGGATGTGGTGGTCTTCTGCTCCGCCCTGGGGGACTCCAGTCTCTACCACACGGACGTGGTGGTCTTCTGCTCTGCCCTGGGGGGCTTCCGCCCTGACCACCCGGTTGTGGTGGTCTTCTGCTCCGCCCTGGGGGACCCCGGTCTCCACCACACGGACGTGGTGGTCTTCTGCTCTGCCCTGGGGGGCTTCTGCCCTGACCACATGGTTGTGGTGGTCTTCTGCTCCGTCCTGGGGGGCGTCCGTCCCGACCACACGGTGGTGGTGGTCTTCGGCTCCGCCCTGGGGGGCTTCATTCCTGACCATACGGCTGTGGTGGTCTTATGCTCCGCCCCAGGGGGCTTCATTCCTGACCATACGGCTGTGGTGGTCAGGGCGGAAGCTCTGGGGGGCTTCATGTTGTTGTTGTTGCCTTTTGTTTTTTTGTTCACTCCTGTCCCTGTTCCTCTCTGTTAACCTGGCCCTCCGTCCCTCCCCCTGAACCTCCTCCAGTCCACCTCCCTCCTGGTCTCCCTGTTTTGTGTTTACACTTCTGGTGTCTGTTCCCCATGTTTTTTTTTGTTTTTTTTTTCTGGCCCTCCGTCCCTCCCCCTGAGCCTCCACCTGTCCGCCTCCCTCCTGGTCTCTGTGTTGTGTCTTGTTGTGGTAGCGTCTGGGAGCCGCTCCTTAGAGGGGGGTATTGTCACAGTGTCTGGGTTGTGTTCTCTGGGTGTCCACTAGATGTCCTCTTTTCCCACGGTGTCTGTCAATTCATTAATCACATTCCTCACGTCCCTGCTTAATCATTGCACCCAGCTGTCACTGGTTATCAATCATTGCACTCAGTCATTTCCCCATTAGCGTTTGTCTCTTCCTGTGTATTTAAACCCGGTCTGTCTTAGTATGTGTCACAGAGTCCTTGTTGAATGTTTAATTCATGTCCGTCAGTTCTTGCTCCTGCTTTGTGTTTGTGTCTTCTTTTTTTATGTTGGATTTGTTGGATATCGAGCCCTGTCTGGACTGTTTACTCTTTGGATTGCCCCTTTAATAAAGACTTACCTGCAATTGGTTCTATCTCCGTGGTTTCCTGTATCACCAATCGTGACATCTAGATGCTGCATTTTGGACAACCAGTAGCTTGTTTATTGAAGATGTAGGACAACCACCTAGCAGTGCATGACAATAGTCCAGTCTAGAGGTCATGAATGCACAAACTAGCTTTTCTGCATCAGAAACAGGTGACATGTTTCATAGCTTGGCAATGTTTCTAACATCGAAGAATGGTGTTTTAGTAATATGAGAAGCATGGTTTTCAAAATAAAAGTTGCTGTCTTATATAACAGCCAGACTTTTGACTGTAGATGAAGTAACAGTACATCCATCTAGTTGCAATTTGGTCCATTAAGTAATATCTCTGTCTTATCAGAATTTAATAGGAGAAAATTATTGGTTATCCAGTCTTACATTTTTAACACACTCTGTTAGCTTAGATAATTTAGAAGTTTCAACTGGTCTTATTGAGATATATAGTTGAGTGCCATCAGCATAACAGTGGAAACTAATCCAGTATTTTCTAATAATATTACCGAAGGGCAACATGTATATTGAAAATAACAGAGGACCTAGGATAGATCCTTGTGGCACTCCATATTTTACTGGTGATAAATGATATGACTCCCCATTTAAACAAAGTTGTAGCGATCAGACAGACAGGATCTAAACCATCTTAAATATACCTGTAAAGTTTTGTAATCGATCTATGAGTATGTCATGATCTATTCTATGGTGTCGAGATCAGCACTAAGAACAAGTAAAACTAGCAATGAGATGCAGCCTTAATCTGACGCAAGAAGCAAGTCATTTGTAATTTTAACAAGTGCAGTTTCTGTGCTATGGTAGGGCCTGAAACCTGACTGAAATTCTTCATACAGATAAAAATCTTTTGCAAGAAGAAGCACAAATTAGCAGACACAACTTTTTCTAAAATTTTAGACATAAATGGAAGATTTGAAATGGGCCTATAAATGGCAGTTTACTAGGATGGTGGTTTCTTTATAAGAGGCTTAACAATGAGTTAATAATTGAGAAGCAGTTCTTCTGCTACAGGTAACAGCTCTTTTAGTAATTTAATGGGTACAGGATCTAATAAACATGTCATTGGTTTAGATGGAGTGATAAGTTTATTTAGCTCTTCCCGTCCTGTAGTTGTAAATCACTGCAGATTATCTTTGGGTGCGATGGATGAAACTGAAGTATTATTAGATGCTGAAGAATCTACATTTGTTATTGTATTTCTGATGTTATCTATTTTATCAGTGAAGAAATTCATAAAGTCATTACTATTAAACTATGAGGGAATATTTAAATCGGGTGGTGTCTGGATATTTGTTAATCTAGACACTGTGCTAAATATAAACCTTGGATTGGTTTGGTTATTTTCTATGAGTTTGTGGATATGCTCGGCCCTGGCAGTTTTTAGAGCATGTCTATTGCTGGACACACTGTTTTTCCACTCAATTCTAAAAACGTTCAAGTTAGTTTTTCTCCATTTGCGCTCAAGACTATGGTTGCGTCCGAAATCTCATACTTAATGAGTAGGTAGTTAATTTCAATGAGTACCTACTTAACGAGCGTTAAAAGAGTATGTACTAAACAGCCAAATCTCGTTGAGTATGAATGCGGTCCGCCATGTTTACATTATCATGTGACCTATGACGTTATTACAAGCGTTACAGCTTCAAAGATATGATTGACTGCTCCAGCTCTTTCTTTAGCTCCCCCCACAAAGTTTATTAAAACTTGTTCCTGAAAAATGTATAATTTTATTTGGAGACAAAAAGCTCATTATATTAACAAAGTTGACATTGTTAAATCTTATGAACAAGGTGGTTTGAATGTGATTGAATTTGAAAACATGAATATTTTGCTAAAACTCAAATGGCCAAAAATGTTTGTATATAATGAAGATAGTTTTTGGTTTACAATTCCCTCAGCTCTGTTTCAAGAATTTGGTGGAATTCAATTATTTTTGCTCAATTGTGATTTTGATTTAACGAAACTCCCGGTGAAACTATCAACATTCCATCAACAGGTTCTCTTATATTGGAAATTGGCACATAAACACAATTTTACACCTCATACTGTTTCTATCTGGAACAACAAATATATACTGCACAGGAACAAATCTTTATGTTTAAGAATTGGCTAAGCAGAAGTTTATGGTCGGTGAAGAATCTAATGGATGAAGAGGGTAACCTCTTAGACTATATGCTTTTACAATGAAGCATGGATTTACCTGTCACCCGAAGGATTTCTTCATTTATTAATGCAATACCTTCTGGCTTAAAAATGCTGATGAGATGCTCCCTTTCTTATGCTAAAGTTAAACCAGCTCTTCCTACTTTATTAATTGGAGATATTAATTTTAAAAGTGTTCATTGCACTAACAAGTATATAAGACAGATCGTCTTAAAAACATGTTATCCCTGTCAAATTAAAAGAAACAAGCTAGATAACATGTTTAGTAAGAATACTGTAAAATTTCTTAGAACAGCTTATTTACATTTTCCTATTCCCCCGAAAGCAAAAGAAACACACTTCACAATTTTAAATGAGATTTATCCCTCTAATAAATTCTTAAATCAAAAATTTAAAATAGATACTGTCCCCTGTTCCTTCTGTAATACCCATTCTGAAGACAATGACCATATCTTCTTTACATGCAATTTTTTCCAAAGTCTTCTGGATATCAGTTCAGAACTGGTTGATAGAAAAAGAGGTGGTTGTTGATGGTTTTGCTTTTACTTTACAACATCTTATTTGGTATTCCCAAAGATTGCTATGTTAATTTTTATTTGATTAATAACATTGTAATAATGGCAAAATATTTCATTCATAAATGTAGATTCTTTAAGTCCCTCTCATTATTTGTGGTGTTTAGAAATGATCTAAAGTGTTATTCTAAAGCCCTTGAGAGAATGAGAGGTGGGAGTGCGATGAAGCTGCTTGATCTTTTGATTTCATATTATTTGGTGTGATGTTGTCCCTTAATTTAATTTAATTTGTTTCTACTTTTTTATTTGTATTTATCTGAATAAGTGAGATGTAATTGATAGTTTTTTTTTATTATTTTAATTTAATTTTTTTATCCTTTGTAAGTAATTTTTTTTGTTAAATTGTGTTGAGCCTATCATTCGATATCTTTATGTCCTGTAGTAGGAATGCAGTTGCCTTGGTTGTATGTATAATTTTGTATTCAATAAAAAAAAAAATAATAATAAAATTCTTGTTGAATACACAGATGCCATTTTATTGTTATTGTAGTTTAACCAATACATTTTGCATTGTTTTTATATTTTAACTTTCTTGAAATGACCCGCAGTTTAATCCTTATTAAACACCTCATAGCATCAGTAACTGCACAACCATACCTAGTACGGGTTTCCTCAGCGTTTGCAATATTTGTAATATCTGCACAAAGGAGACCTTAGATCTCGCCTTAGGAGAAGATTGTTGATTTTACATTTTAAAAATGTAAGTATTACTACTTAAGAATTAAGATTACCTCAGAAAGCAATTCTAGCCCACCCCAACACTTATCAACAATAATAATTATAAATGGTGACTAATAATTATGTATTTTTTGTAAAACAAACAAATTTTAATTAGTTTTTTTTTTCTAATGCCAGAGCTATGCATGAGTTCAAACAAGACAAATGCAGATAAATACATCTAAACATTCAGTCAAGTAATGAATGAATGCATGTGTTAATGAAACAATTAGGCTATATTTTATTTACTGACAACAACAGGAGACATGAATAAACAATTAAAATAATAAATAAAAGTAACCGTCACAATAAATAAATACAAGTCAACAACAGATGAAACAAAGCTTTATTCAAACATTGTTCTGTTTTTTAGTTTACAGATGGTGAACATCCTTCCATCACGACCCTCACTGCTGCAATCAGACTGAATCTGTTCATGGATGAGGGAGGGACATCGAGACTGTACTTGTCTGAGTGCACAGAGAGGATGAGGAAGACCATGATGAAGACCCTGAGCCACACAACCCTGAACAAGAGCAGGAGAACATGTGTGGGACAATCTGACTGCTGCTGTGTCTGCTCCAAACATCTGTGTCTTCTCACCATGAGCACCACTACCTGGAAAAAATGTACACAGAGTTAAATGCTTTACATCATGTTGTCAGCATTGTATGTATTGCTAAACTTAATTTCATATTTTTACAATTGCATGTTAATTTGATATGAACAATGGTGGGGAAGTTGTGGCCTAATGGTTAGAGTTGGACTTGCAATCGAAGGGTTGTGAGTTCGAGTCTCAGGCCGGCAGGAATAGTAGGTGGGGGGAGTGCATGTACAGTGCTCTCTCCACCTTCAATACCACGACTGAGGTGCACTTGAATCCCCAACTGCTCCCCGGGCGCCGCAGCATAAATGGCTGCCCACTGCTCCGGGTGTGTGTTCATGGTGTGTGTGTGTTCACTGCTGTGTGTGTGCACTTTGGATGGGTTAAAAGCAAAGCACAAATTCTGAGTATGGGTCACCATACTTCGCTGTATGTCACTTTCACTTCACTTTATAGCTTCATTACTTCTATGGTGTAATGAAGTGGACTGGTCAGCAGAAGGTTGCTGGATCAATCTCCACCATGTGTCTTTACTCCAGGTGCTCCAGAGGGATTGAGGTCCTGTAATAAGAGCACTGTAAGTCACTTTAGATAAAAGTGTCTGGCAAATGAATACATGGAAATTTATTAAGCATTTTGTGAATGCTTTTTTGTGTCTTGGGCACAAATGCTCAATAAAGCTGCTTATTTCTTAAAGCTTTTTTCTTCAAGGTGCTGCTATAATATTAATGCATGCATATATTTCATACAGTTTCTATTTGGGGTTTTAAAGGGTCAGGTTATCTAAACATAAAAATTCAGTCATTAATGACTTGCCTCCATTTTGTTAAATCCTTTGCCTGAACATTAAAGGTGATTTTGGTCATGGTTCACCTGCTGGTTTGTGTTCATACAGTATCAGTCAATGGAGCCTGACTTTCAGATTCTTCAGGACATTATTTGATGATGCTTAAGAAGCTTCTGAAACTCCAGTTTCATTCACTGATGTTGTATGAACTGAAACCAGCAGAAAAAACTCGTCTTTCGCTACATGCTCTCGCTGGATCTGGGGTCATTGAGGATGAAGAGACCACAGCAACATCCGGCTCAGGTGAAGCAGTAAGAGCAGGAGAGATGGAGCGTCTCATCCATGACACTCAACCATTTCAAGGATGCTGCTGTGGTCTTCTCCATCCTCAGTGCACACAGTAGTGTGCAGACATTTCAGATCCTGCAAAGATGCACAAACACAAAAAAGCAGTCATTTTAACAGCACAGTGTCATTTCATTTCTGTATTAGTAGTAACAGAATGATCTTACTTAATATTTTGGTTTCAGGTTTTTTTCCACAGATGCTGCTGTCAACACAACAGATCTGCATCAAATGTACTGCAACCAAGAATCAGAAATGCTGTAATAACTGTTTAAAATAATTAAAATAAACTACAACTTAAAATTTAAAATATGTTTTATGGATGACAGTAGTGTACTCACTGAGAGACTTTGATGGCATCATTCCTTCATCAGTCTCTCTTCATCAGATAATCACGTGTGTCTCATCTGTCCCTGTAACATCCAGTCAAGAGTCAGTCTCTGTCATTTATCTGTGATATACTGTATTAACATGTTGAGCTAGATGCTGATTTCCACTTTTTATCCAACACAAGAGTGCCACAATTTATCAACAATACTAATGGTCAAATGAAAGAGATAACTTATGTTTACTTTAAGGGTTGGTTCACCCAAAAATTAAAATTATGTCATTAATAACACCCTCATGTTGTTCCAAACCAGTAAGACCTCCATTTATCTTCGGAACAGAGTTTAAGATATTTTAGATTTAGTCCGAGAGCTCTCAGTCTATCCAATGGAACTGTGTGTACGGTATACTGTCCATTAGAGATCGACTGATATGGGTTTTTCTATAGCCGATGCCGATTTTTAGGGCAGATATCTTGAAGTTTTCCCCTTCATTTGCATGCTAAAATGTCACACTAATAATAAGTGGATCCACAACATTTCTGAACTTATCATCATTTATTCAGCACTGACTTGAACCGTACCGTGCACTGCACAGTATTAAAATGAAAAATGTATCCAAAGTTAACCAAAAAAAAAAAAAAAAAGCTGACCAAGTGTTAAATATAGGTCTATAAGACAGGTAATGTGTATATATATATTGTGACGAGTCAGCTGCCTCCTCTCTGATTATCACCGGCACCCCATCCTAAATCGCCGCCCTTCACCAGGCTCCCGACTGGAGTGGGTGTGTGAGAGGAGGGGCGCTGGACGAGTCAGGGCTGGCGGCGTGTGATGGGGCACACCTGAAGGAAGTGGAGCCTCATCACCGCCACTGTTTAAAAGCCCAACGCGTCACTCGTCGGGAGACCGGTCTCTTCCCCGTCTATGCACACTGGTGTCCTCGTGGGTCCAGGAAGGGTGCGTTGAGGGACTCCCGCGCCACCAAGACGTGAGCTGCCGGACCCGCGATCCGGATGGGAACCGCACCCGTATACACGGCCGACGGGCCAGGATGCCGGGCCGTCCATCCCCTACCAGCGCCACGGCCAACGAGAGAGACGCGGCCGCTAGGAGAAGCCGCCGCCCCTCGCGCCCCGGACTGAGGAGGGGAGCGCGTGCGGCCGCCGGACTCCGCCCCTTGCCTGGACCCTTCCTCGATGAACACTGCCCGACCTACACAAACCCCGCAGCACGACGAGGACACCAGATTCCCTGTTATTTTGGACACTTTCCCCCTTTGGCCACTTTTATTCCCTGTTATTTTATAATTTCTGTTAATAAAAGCCTCTCCGAGGCCTGACGCCACGCCCACTGTGTCTGTCTTGTGCTCCTCCCATGACACTGGTGGAGAATGCGGGCAAGACGGAGCCTAGACAGCGCAGTTGGGAAACATCTGGTGACGTCACTCCCTCTCGCTTGCAAATGTTCGTGAGAACCCGGACTGGGACGGAGGAAAACCGGGGACAGCCTCCCAGCCACAAAAGGGTAAGTGACTTCTGTTATCGTCATTTTGCCCTGTGGTTGGTTGAGGCTGTCACTAAAACCCGGTTTCACTGTCCCTGTTCCGGCGCGCTGCGAGAGGGAGGACCGCCCGGAGAGGAATCCCCGCCCACTCCGACCGTTTGGAGTCTGGTTGAGGATGGTAGCACTCCCGTGTGGGTGGCGCCCTGGGGACGGGGATGTCGCTTGGGAGGGGAAATGTGACGAGTCAGCTGCCTCCTCCCTGATTGTCACCGGCACCCCGTCCTAAATCGCCGCCCTTCACCAGGCTCCCGACTGGAGTGGGTGTGTGAGAGGAGGGGCGCTGGACGAGTCAGGGCTGGCGGCGTGTGATGGGGCACACCAGATGTGAATGGAGCCTCATCACCGCAACTGTTTAAAAGCCCAACGCGCCTCTCCTCAGGAGACCGGTCTCTTCCCCGTGCATGCACACTGGTGTCCTCGTGGGTCCAGGAAGGGTGCGTTGAGGGACTCCCGCGCCACCAAGACGTGAGCTGCCGGACCCGCGATCCGGATGGGAACCGCACCCGTATACACGGCCGACGGGCCAGGATACCGGGGCGTCCATCCCCTACCAGCGCCGCGGCCAACGAGAGAGACGCGGCCGCTAGGAGAAGCCGCCGCCCCTCGCGTCCCGGACCCAGGAGGGGAGCGCGTGCGGCCGCCGGACTCCACCCCTTGCCTGGACCCTTCCTCGATGAACACTGCCCGACCTACACAAACCCCGCAGCACGACGAGGACACCAGATACCCCGTTATTTTGGACACTTTCCCCCTTTGGCCACTTTTATTCCCTGTTATTTTATGATTTCTGTTAATAAAAGCCTCTCCGAGGCCTGACGCCACGCCCACTGTGTCTGTCTTGTGCTCCTCCCGTGACAATATATATACACACATTATAGTCAATATAAGTCAATCATTTACATAAACGTTTTAGAGCATTTAACAAGTAGAATTTTTCAAGTTTGTTGGAACATAAATGTAAACTTAAATATACATTTAATTAAATACAATTTTAGAAATAAAAATCAATTAAACTGAAAAAATAAATGAAAAAAAAGTTTACATTAAAATAGGCCAAGACAAATAAACATATGTTTTGTCTTTTTTTTAATTAACATTAAAGTATTGAATTAAAATATATGAAATCAACTTAAAGAGCACATGGAATAATATCTTCTTTTTAACATAATAGCCCAACTTCTCATCTCCCAGTCTGCTGTGATGAAGTGAGCAGTTATCTGACAGGGAAGCCAAAATGCGCGGGGCGTTCAAGCTCCTCCGTTCCTCCGCTCGACATGACCCACAAAGTGTGAACTGAACATGCAACTTTTTTTCCATTTTTTTTTTTTCATAAAATCAATCTGCGGGTCACGTTTGTGCCAAACCGAAGATATTGATCAGAACGGATCATGGATCAATGATGATCCGTTGCACCATACTATAGTGTAGTTTTAAAACATTGCCGTTGCATTTTAAAATTCAACAACGAGCACCATGAAACCATTTAAAGAGGCGCATTCAGCGGTCTCCTTGACAGAAAACAGTCAACAAAGTAAAATGATCTACAACGTATGGCGCGCTCTCTTCATTTTATCAAATGATCAATCAATCAATCAATCACCTTTATTTATATAGTGCTTTAAACAAAATACATTGCGTCAAAGCACTGAACAACATTCATTTGGAAAACAGTGTCTCAATAATGCAAAATGATAGTTAAAGGCAGTTCATCATTGAATTCAATTATTTCATCTCTGTTCAGTTTAAATAGTGTCTGTTTTTATTTGCAATCAAGTCAATGATATTGCTGTAGATGAAGTGACCCCAACTAAGCAAGCCAGAGGCGACAGCGGCAAGGAACCGAAACTCCATCGGTGACAGAATGGAGAAAAAAACCTTGGGAGAAACCAGGCTCAGTTGGGGGGCCAGTTCTCCTCTGACCAGACGAAACCAGTAGTTCAATTCCAGGCTGCAGCAAAGTCAGATTGTGCAGAAGAATCATCTGTTTCCTGTGGTCTTGTCCTGGTGGTCCTCTGAGACAAGGTCTTTACAGGGGATCTGTATCTGGGGCTCTAGTTGTCCTGGTCTCCGCTGTCTTTCAGGGCAGTAGAGGTCCTTTCTAGGTGCTGATCCACCATCTGGTCTGGATACGTACTGGATCCGGGTGACTGCAGTGACCCTCTGATCTGGATACAGACTGGATCTGGTGGCCACGGTGACCTCGGAACAAGAGAGAAACAGACAAATATTAGCGTAGATGCCATTCTTCTAATGATGTAGAAAGTACGGTGTTATGTGAAGTGTTTCCGGTTCCGGTTTACCTAATTAATGCAGCCTAAAAATCCTTTAACGGATTTGGATATTAAAAGCATATTAGTATGTTATGTGTATGCCAGGTTAAAGAGATGGGTCTCTTAGGAATGAGAGGAATGAGGAATGAGGAATAAGGAATGAGCAAAAGAACCTGCAAAACAGAACAGACTGCATGAGAGAAGAGAACCAATCAGAGCCTGACTTATTGAGACGTGAAGCGAAGGTTTTCAGTTTTTATGAGCTCCCGGGAAGTCGGCATTCGAAGAGGTGATAGGGACTTTAAGCAACAGCCTCTGGTGGAACGGCAACGCCATTCTGGCGTTGTATTGCGCCTGCGCGAATTTAACTGCTACTTTGTGACGTTCTAATTTAACGGTCTACTACGGGAGAACAGCTGATTTGCCGGAGTCGCTACAACGTGAGAGGTTAGGTAAATAAATGTTATGTTTTTAGACTTATTTACATCATACAATATTAAAAACTCCTCTTCTGACAAAAGATTGTCATTTAACGCCAAAAGCAATCCTTCTCTTGCTTTTTTAAATTATATATTTTTTTGGATCTCAATAAATGAATTAATGCTGCGTTGCGCTGTTCTGTTTTACCGTTGCTTAGTGACTTTTACGTTCTTGGCTACAGCGGTGTGACGGCAAACTTCCGGTCGCTGTAGCCGTTCCATTCGCAGCTGTTGCTTAAAGTCCCTACTGTCTAAAAGAGCGACAAAATGTCCACAGCTCACTTCACGTTTGACGACGAACAAAACAAAACAAAGTGTAAAGCACGCAGAGCGCTCATTCGTGGCAAGAACACAACCAATTTGAAAAGACATTTACAGACGAGCCACCCGGACATTTTCTCAAATGTAATTTTACAACGATGTTCTTTTGTTTATTGAGCTAAGCAAAATTGGAATAGTGCAGTGCGTAGATGTTGTAGCATTAAATATTACGAACCGAAAAGTACTGTAAAATAGTCCCTTCTTCAAATTAGATGCGAGCACAATACTAATACGTAATATCATGATAAATACATGATTAATACTAATGTTTAGTATATTTTATAATGTTCTACTTGTTGACAATATCACAAATATTTCTATATTAGTCATGTGAAACATGAATGTTCACATCCTATCATTATACATACAAATCTAGCAATATTGTAGTATTTAAAACATACAATATTGCTAGACAAATGAATACCTTATAAAATCTTGTTACTTTTTTTATCCACCTAGCTGCCAACTTATTAAATATTTACTTTAAATGTATGAACTTATTGTTCAGCTCAGCTGTAAGCTTTAAGGTCCTGGACCTAACTTTATTTTTCTTTTATTGATGGTCAATTGGCAGCTAGTTATTGTTTACATTATCATGACAGTGTTTGTTGCTGCATAAAAGCTTTTGAATCGAAATAAAGACACAGTTGTGTTGAAATAAAGTTGAATTTGTGTTTTATATATTTTGTTTAAGTTTGTTTCCTATACCAGCTGTAAAAAATTGTCTAGTAAATCTGTTATTGATTTTAGTCTTATTTTAGTCGACTAAAATACCAAGCAATTTTAGTCGACTAAAATACCAAGCAATTTTAGTCGACTAAAATAAGACTAAAATTAAAACAAATCAGATGACTAAAACTTGACTAAAACTAAAAAGAATTATAGTCAAAAGACTAAGACTAAAACTAAATTAAAATTTCGTGTCAAAATTAACACTGCTTGTGAGAGAGTTCAAAACAAAGCAGTTTGTCATATCCGGTTCGCGAACAAATCATTCGATGTAACCAGATCTTTTTGAACCAGTTCATCAAATCGAACTGAAACGTTTTAAACGGTTCGCGTCTCCAATACGCATTAATCCACAAATGACTTAAGCTGTTAACTTTTTTTTAATGTGGCTGACACTCCCTCTGAGTTCAAACAAACCAATATCCCAGAGTAATTAATTTACTCAACTGAACTGCTGTAAAGAGAGAACTGAACTGAAGATGAACACTGAGCCGAGCCAGATAATGACTCGTTCATGAGTCAAGAACCGTTTCTGTCAGACGTGTCCGATTTGAGAACAGATGAAATGATGATACTGCGCATGTGTGATTCAGCGTGAAACAGACCGACACACAGAGCGTCTGAACCAAACTGATTCTTTTGGTGATTGATTCTGAACTGATTCTTTGCTAATGTTATGAGCGGGTAAACCGAAGGCTTGAATGAAGGGCAATCATCGCCAATGACATCATTACGTAGAGTGCAAAAGAACCGGTGAACCGTTTTCTTCAACCAGTTTATTGAATCGAACTGTCTGAAAGAACTACTGGTGATCCGAAAACCGATGCAACCGGTTCTTGACTCTTGAACGAGGAGAAAGGATCGCCGGAGATACTCGGGAGAGACGATGGAGGAACAGAGAAGAAACTCAGGAGTCTAGGAGAATTTATCAAAAATAGGTAAGTAGCAAGGTTAGTCAATGCAGGTAGCTTAGCAACAGGAATGGTTCCGCTTTGCAGCTAAGAGTGATGAGCCTGACTGACTTGCGACAGTACCCCCTCCTCCAGGGCCCGCTCCTGAGGGCCGAAAACTCTGACTACGTGGTGGTCTCCCTCTGCCCCGAGGAGCTGGATGATCCGGATGGGCTGTGTGCAATTCCTCTAGGAGTGTGGGATCAAGAATATCGTCTCTCGGGACCCACGATCGCTCTTCCTGGCCATATCCTTCCCAGTTGACTAGGTACTCCAGTCTATCACCACGCCACCGGGATTCCAGAATTTCCCTGACCTTATACAGTTCAAAATTATTCAACCCCCTTGACTTGCAAGACAATTTTCTGTGGAGGATAACATTTTATGAAATCAATTTAACAAAGGCATCAGTTAATTATTAGAGATAGGGCTGGGACAAACTATTATTTTTTAAACTATTAATCTAGCGATTATTTTTTCGATGCATCGATTAATCTAACGATTAATTTTTTCAGACCGATTCGATTTCGATTATCTCCCCATTAATTGACTACAAACAATTTATACATGTTGATTTACATATCTGAATGAAAAAAACATGAATTCCTTAACATTGCAATATATGTTTATTGCTCTTAAAATTACAATATAAAAGACTGACTAAGAATGCATTACTTTGCACTTGTATAGAGATAGCATTCAATAAAACCTTGAAGCCTTGAAAACACATTGCTTACTGAAACAAGCTTACTGAACACATAGGGCCTAGCTTACTGAAAAAAAGTTCTTCTTTCAGATGAAAATAACAACAACTTGATGTCTAGCATTCAATAAGTTTAGAGCAATTGAAATAATACAGTAACCAATGTAAACTTGAGGGCTTTAAGCTAATACAGAGTGCTTTTCCAAAAAAAAAAAAATAATAAAAATTACCAGTGGGAGCCAGCAGCCTGTCACGGAGAAAAAAAAATCTCAGAATGCTCCACGTGAAACTTTGGCATTCCGCCCTTTTTCTATCGTGTCTAATGATTTTGATTAATATGAACAAGGGAGAGAGAGAGCAAGAAACGCTCGTATTGTTTGAAAACTGTGAGTGTGCGCGTACAGCCGGGGCTCTCTCTCGTAAGTGCCCTGTCAGGAGCAGTGATCAAATAAGGCTTTGACAGCCGCCAACAAAAAGATCAATGCAGAAAAACCCCTGGATTGGTTATATAACGTTGGACAGAATGTTGATCCGACCATCGCGTATATTCAGCACACATAAGGTAAACGTTTTGCAAACGTTTTTTAGAGAAATAAAAACAGGTCGACGGATCGATGCGCATATTTTGCGTCAACGTATTTTTTGCGTCGACGTCATTGATGACCTTGACGCCTTGTCCCAGCCCTAATTAGAGAAAGTTTGTTAATACACTTTTGAGTGATTCTGAGAATGGAACATTGATGAATCATGATAAAATTCGAATTGGATCTAAACATTCATGTTCAAAATTATTCAACCCCTCTTTGTGCAGAATCTTTTATTCTTTAAAATCACCAATAAACGCTGTCTGTAAGTGTTTAGAAGCTTCTGTCACCTCTCTACTACAGTTTTGGCCCATTCCACACCTGAAAAAGCTTTCAGATCACTGATAATCTTTGGTTTTCACATTGCAACTGCTTTCTTCAAATTCAACCAGATATTTGAAATGAGAATTACGCCTGGAGACTGAACAGGTCACTCAAGTACATTCTATGACTGATCCCTGAACCAAGCAGTAGTAGATTTGGATGTGTACTTTGGTATGACTGGCCTGCAGGAAAGTCCATTGATCATCAGCTTCAGTTTTTGCACCAAAGGCATCACAATTCTTGTCAAAATGGCCTGACACTTTAAAGAATCCATGATGTCCTTCATACAGTCATGATTTCCACTTCCTTCTACAGTAAAGAAACCCCATAACAGGACTGATCCACCTCCAAGTTTGAGGATGGAGATGGTGTTCTTCTGCTTATGAGCTTTGTCTTTTTTGCAGCAGACATACCGCTGATCCATGGGTCCAAAAAAGTTCCAGTTTGGTCACATCACTCCATATAACATTCCTCCAGAGCTCCACAAGTTTACACAAATGAATTTTATCAAGTTCAAGTTGTCCTTTGTTCTTCTTGATCAAGAGTGGTATTCTACAAGGTGTCTCAACATAAAGGCAATACTTGTCTAGTGATCTTCTTACACACTGCTTTGAAATGGTTTTCCTCCTTTCATCGGGTCATCTTGCAATGTATTATTAAATGTATTCAAATATATAAAATATTAGAAATAAAAAGGGAAAATAATATATTACAATAAATCACAATATATTCTAAGAAATATATTGGTAAATATATTTTCCTTTCGTAAGGGTTAGCCTTTCTAAAGTACTATGATATTTATTCTCTTTAGCTTTTGTGAGATCTCTGTTGACATTTTTGCTACTAAACGTCAACACATGCATGGGCTAACTGTATGTGTAACGGCTCAAGCTAATTCTGCTTTTAATAGAGTTTCTAAAAGCTTAATTGTGTTTTGAGACTGTTTTATTCCCCACCATGCAAATAATTGATTTAAAAACAGCTGTTGTAAAAAATGTTGAATAGGGGTTGAATAATTATGACATAGCAGTATTACAAAAAAATCTTATAAGTCAAAAGTATCACATTATATATTGACAATATCACTTTTAATATGCCAGTGAACTGTTATAGATACAATTTTGATTTTATCCTGGATCTTCAGAAAAGCTTGTATTTGTAAAGTACTCCAGTCTCTAGGGGGTTGAGTAATTTTGATTGCAACTGTAGATGGATCCTTCCTCCAGAAGTAATGGGAGAGGGGGATCCTCTGTCTGGTCAGGCTCTATGGAGACAGGAAAGGTTTTAGCAGGGATACATGGAAGGTGGAGTGAATTCTATATTGTGGAGGGAGTTGGAGCTTGGTGACAGGATTGATCTGTTCCAAGATTGTGAAAGGGCTGACGAATCTGGGACTAAGTTTCCTGCAGGGCAGGCACAATCTGATGTCCCTGGTGGACAGCCATACCTTCTGCCCAGGCTGGTAGGTCTGAGTGGGTGCCCTACGAAGGTCGGCTGCCATCTTCTGTCTGCGCACTGCCTGTTGGAGATGGTGGTGAGCCTCTTCCCAGACTCTCTCGCTCTCCCGGAACCAGTTATCTACAGCGGGAACATCAGAGGGGTGGGGCCTGGTAACTGAGTACGCATTGCAAAGGTGTCAGCCCTGTGGATGGTTGGCGGAAGAAGTTCTAGGCGTACTCGGCCCAGCCCAAGAAGTGGTTCCAGGAGTCCTGGAAAAGGTCCTGAGAAAATGTCTTTTCTCCTGTATTCCGCTCCGTTTGATTGGGGGTGGTAACCAGAGGACAGGCTTACGGTCACACCTAGGAGACTCTTTGATATATATCGGAGCAGCAGGAGGGACTTCTGCGGCGACTGGTGGAGAAGACCATTGAATTGGTCTGGCAATACGTTGAGTGGGTATTATATTTTCAGGCTCATCCATACCGTCTTCGGGGCTGTGGGGTCGAGAAAGGGCATCAGCCTTGATGTTTCAAGGACCGGGTCTGTTAGAGACCGAGAAATTGAATCTGGTGAAGAAGAGTGCCCATCTGTATTGGCGGCGATACAGATGTTTGGCTTTCCTAAGGTATTGTAAATTCTTATGGTCTGTGAGGATGGTGAATTGATATGAGCTGCACCCTGTAGCCAGTGTCGCCACTCTTCTAGTGCTAAATTGATGGCCAGGAGTTCACGGTTTCCAATTTTGTAGTTTCACTCCGCCGGGAAGAGCTTCCTTTAGAAGAAGGCACATGGATGGAGTCGAGGAGGGGAGCCCTGCCGCTTGGAGAGTACCACTCCTATTCCAGTGGTGGAGGCATCCACTTCAACCATGAAGGGGTGTTCTGGATCCAGATGTACTAGGAGGGGAGTGGTTGTGAAAGCTTGTTTCAGGGTGGCGAAGGCTTCGTTGGCGGCTGGAGTCCAGGACAGAGACTTGGGTTTGTTACGGAGGAGATTCGTTATGGGACTAGTGATGGTGCTGTAATTCTTGATGACTCGATGATAGAAATTGGCGAAACCTAGGAAGTGCTGGAGTTATTTGATGGTGGATGTTTGTGGCCAGGAGGTGATTGCTTCAATCTTCCCCTCGTCCATGTGGATTCCGGTTTCAATGATTATATTGCCCAGGAAGTGAATGGAGGATTGATGAAACATACATTTTTCAGCCTTAAGGAAGAGGTGGAATTGTTCGAGTTTGGAGAGGATGGTCCTTACATGCACGCAATGTTCATCAAGGCTCCGTGAGTAGATGAGGATGTCGTTAATATACACAATCACAAATCGGTTGAGATACTCCCGGAGCACTGAGTGCATGAAATCCTGAAAGATGGAAGGGGCGCTGACTAGGCCATACGGCATGGCCTGGTATTTGTAGTGGCCAGTAGGGGTCACAAATGCCGTTTTACATTTGTCCCTTTTGTGAATGAGGATGAGATTATAATGCACTGCTTAGGTCTAGATTGGTGAATATGGTGGCTCCTCTGAGCTGTTCCAGGGTGTCAGTGACGAGGGGAAGAGGATACCGGAACTTGACTCTTATCTGATTTAGTGCACGAGGAGAAAGAAAGGGTTTGTTCTTCTTGATGTATAAAGCAAATCTGCAGGATCGGACAGTTTTAGTAATGTGGTCTGGGAAAGTCAGTTGATCATCAATCATAACTCCAAGGCTTCTAGCTGTTTTTAAAGGAGTTATGGTTGATGTGCCTAACTTGAAGGTGAAATTGTGATGAAACGATGACCTCATCAAATTGTGATGAAACTATGAAATTTTGACTACACTATTCGGGGAACAGACATAGTCTTAATAGATTGGACAGCCCAAGTACTTCTATCATCTAAGCAGGTATAACAAAAGCCATCATAGCACTTATTTGAGAATTGGTTTACTAGTCATATGGAGCATAGCGTCCGTAAGATGTTATTCAACAGGAGTTCTGCTCCGACTCTGCTGGGATGCAGGCCATCAGCGCGAAAAAGCATAGGACACCCCAGAAAAGGTTCCAATTATTAACAAAGGGCAGTTTCTGTTCTTTAGACCATGACAATAACCATTCATTTAAGGCAAAAAGTTTACTGAACCTTCTGTGTCCTCATCAATTTAACTTAGGCTAATGCAGCACGGACGTCTTGGACGATGGAGTCTTGGATGAACACAGTGTCGCATTCCGTCTCGCGGAGGGGAGCGAAGTGGTTCCGGGTGGAGATCTTGAAGACTGGAGGTGGCAGAGGGGGAGTAGTCACCAACAAGGGCCTGGCTTGCATCCTATATAATAAATAAAAAGTAGGGGTGCTCCGATCATGATCGGCCGATCGTTATGCGCATCTAGTCAGTAAAGCCGGTTATCTAATCAGCGGTTAATTCCATCAGGTGCGTGATTTCACATAGAGCAGCTGTTACTACACAGAGTCATTGTTAATAGAGAAGATGCGCAAATCCAGTTAATTTTCAGCGTTTATTGGCGCATCTTCTCAGTTAACAACGGCTCTGTGTAGTAACAGCTGCTCTATGTGAAAACACGCACCTGATGGAATTAACCGCTGATTAGATAACCGGCTTTACTGACGAGATGCGCATTAACGATCGGCCGATCGTGATCGGAGCACCCCTAATAAAAAGAAAATAGAATACAAAAAGTTTAGAAAGTTTTTTTTTCAGAATAGAATTAGAATAGTGAGTGCTAAAGTTAGAGGGACAAATAAAGATGGAAGAGATATGTTCCACCAGGAGGGAACATTTAATTTAAAAGTCCATAAAATTTACTTCTTGTGCTTCTTTGGGAGGGCACAATCAAACGACATTCACTTGCAGAATGCAAGCTTCTAGAGGGCACATAAGTCTGAAGTGATGAATTTAGGTAAAGGGGTGCAGAGCTAGTGAAGGAGTTAATATTAATACATTATAATTAATTAATGTTTAAATACTTTTAATCTTAGTATTTTTTGTAGGTTCAAAATACAAAAAAATACTTTTTGTCAACCTCTTTATTCAACTGCATCGACAAGTTTACAAAAATACTAAAAACTAAAATTACTAAGATTAAAATTATTTGAATACAAAATACATTAGACTTTTCTCTAGGGTATTTAAATACAAAATACTATTTAAAATACATGTATTTTAAATACTGCCCATCCCTGCAGGAAAACAGCAGTTTAATAAGGAATTTGATACATTATGTATTTAGAAAATTGCAATACACTGCAATTCTGAAACTTATCCAGATAAAATGATTTAGACAAGCTCAGAAAGTCAAAAAGTGTTAGATGGTGCCCCGTATTGTTGTTGTTATATGTTATCTCATAACTCGTTTAATCGATAATTAAACGATAACAGCTCAAAACGACCTTACATATGACATAGAAAGTACACAGATACAACGTGAGATCTAAAAAGGATGTGCAAGACAAAAGCCCTGCTGTCGTTAGTGGGAGAGGCTGTCCTTTGTTGTCAAGTTGGATTGCACCAGCTTTTCTCTTTCGCCACCTACACAGAGAACCAACCTACCCAATCATACGTATCATACGTATGATGTACTCTGAAACTGATTCCAATAGCGGCACTTCGGCTTTCTATCGAAGTCAGAATCATTTTAACGAGTCGGTTCGTTCGAACTTTTAATTCTACTGAAACAAATCAAAATGAACACAACCAAGTCCACAATTCGAGCGCTTTAAAAAGCGAATCGATTCTCTCAAATCAACACAAAGAACCAGTTCAAAACTCGGTTGGTTCGCTGTTCGAACAGCACTACTTCGGCTTCCGTAGCTGAAATTATCCTTACTACACTTTCTTCCAGGCATTTATCGTTAAATTTTCCTTTCCTTTTCCTTTCCAAAAGAAACGCATATTTTAACGCGAGTCAGGTAACGTACAACTACACCCGGAAGGAAGGAGCAAAGGACTAAAACACGCCTGGTCAGCATAAATGAATCCGCTGTTAGGGACATTTTTAACGTGATCTGTCATGGTTGATAGTTAGCCCGTACGCTACCAGGGTATAGCTCGCTTTAAATGTTTTATTTTATTTTTATTTTATTTTTTTGCAATATAGTGGTAACGAGATCAGCTCAAATGTGAACAGTCGCACTTGATGAACTGCGATCTTCACTGCAGTTGCGGACTACCTCACAGTTGAATCGAAGTTGGAAATACGGAAATAACAGCCATTTATGGCCCACATCATGAACAATTAATGTTAGCTGTAGTGTTAAAATACCATATATCGCCGTTTTGTTTTGAAAGGTATTAAAGTGTATGGTTTGTTCGCTCGTCTATCAAAAGTGGAGATTAATATCTAGGTCGTGTGCGAAGATTAGTGTTCACAGCAGGATGTCAAAGGGATTTGTGAGCTGAGATAATAACAAAAACAAAAACATGTCATTCTCCATGTCATAACGTGTAAAATTTCGCTTTATAAAAGAAATCAGTGTGTTGAAATTTCCTGTAACGTACATAATCTAGATGTTTGTACATTGGAAAAGCAGGCTGTCAAAATCACTTTACTGATCAAATACTCTAGAAATCAGACACATCATGTCAGGGGAAAGTAGTGGTAGTGGCGAGGACTCCGACCAAGAAACCCGCCGTAAAGTTTGCACCGTTAAACACGAGATCACTAATGGTAAGTTAGTTGACTGAAAGATTTCACCTGGTGTGTTTTGTTTTCTTTACAAAAGTGGTCGTACTAGGTCTTGGTTATGCTCATATGTATTTTGATTTGTATCATGACATTTAATTATTAATTAATTTATTTAATTAATTTATTACATTTAATCATGTACCATGATATTTAAATGGAACTTAAAGGTACTTCAAAATCATGCTGTGCAATGGTGTGTTGTGAGCGTAATATTTCTCATATTTGGCTCTTTTTACTCTTAAGTACTGTGGATATTTAAAAAAAGAATTGGTATGGCATCAATTATCTTGGTATGATATTATTATTATCATTTTCCTATTACT
Organism: Carassius auratus; assembly: GCF_003368295.1. NCBI lineage: Eukaryota > Metazoa > Chordata > Actinopteri > Cypriniformes > Cyprinidae > Carassius > Carassius auratus. The sequence continues at coordinate 305,949 of NW_020528628.1, read as the reverse complement.
TGGTATTTCAAATAATACCCATAAAAACATTGTAATAATATGGTACGTTTTGTCACAATTTTTGTCAGTTTCCTTCTGAGAAACTTTGCAATTAACAGATTGCATTAAACAAAACTGTTGGTTTATTTAGCTGCGAGTGGTACCATATTTGTTTCAAGTCGCCATATCTGTTTTTAATGATACATATCAGTCAGATTATTTTTCCAGTGTAAACCAATTTCTTTTTCTGTGCTTGGTTTTAGAAGAAAAAAAATATTGCACCCTTTCTTTTCTAATATCTCTAATATTAGATGGAACTGGAAAATATATATTTGGGGTTGCGCAAATGTCTATTGCATCGGCATGTACTGTGTACTATATCATATGTATTTGAAGTAGTAATGAACTCGTGTGTGTGTGTGTGTGTGTGTGTGTGTGTGTGTGTGTGTGTGTGTGTGGATTTAAGTGGTTGAGAGTATGATTTTTGTTGTTGTTGTGTATATTCACTGTTTATCCCCTCTCAGCAAACCTCACAGGATACACTGAGAAAGTTGGCATGCAGAACTTTGAACTTCTCAAAGTGCTTGGCACTGGAGGTGAGAGCACTGCTTTGAACTTACAAAAGTATTTCTGTTGCATGCTACAGTCTGTCTTTATTTGTTTTGTCCATCCATCCCGTAAAGGTCATTGGAAATATTTATACTTGCCTGATTCAGAAAGCAAGTAGTAGATCTAGCACATTTTTCCCATTGACCTTGTTGACATTTCGAGGTAAACAAGAACACCTTTATGAGATTACAGTCCACAATTTCTCTGAAAAATGGGCTGTACACTTTTCAGTTTTTCAGGGTAATAATCAGCTAGACCACTAGAGACACCAGACAGCTGTAATCAGACCTAGTTTATGCTAGGGGTGGCATGGTTCGCTGAAAAAAACCTGTACCGTTCGGTTCACCCCACACGGTTCGGCACGCGCTGGGACCGCGGTTCAAATTAAATCTGACAAAGCATCTGTAATATGATTAGCATGTAAAACTGAACGTAGGCCTGCTGTATCAGTGCATTCTCTTAAAGTGACAGTCTTTATATTAATCGAACAGCAACAACAAAGAAAACTTTCACTGCTCTTGATTAAAAAGCTTTTATAACTTTAATAAAGAATAATCTTTAATTTATACAGTCCATTATGCAATGCTGTTTTACATTTGATTATTTATTCAATTTCTGTACCTAAAAACGTATACTATACCTTCCTAAAAAAAGGAAAATCACTGTTTATTGTTTGTATCTTTACTCTATTGTATTTATTTGTGCTGTTGGTTTTAGTTGGATAGAATATTCTTCTTCTTTTTTTTATTAGAAAGTATAGTTTTTCATAAACATAGCATGTACCGAAAACCGTGACTCTAAAACTGTGAAACAAACTGAACCGTGCCACCCCTATTTATGCTCAAACAGTTTGTGTATGTTTAATGTTGACTTATTAACAACATATGAAATTACAAGAATCATTTGAGTAATAATTGTATACTTTTGCAATTCATAATAATACAAAAAAAAAGTATCTGGTTTACTAAGCATATGTAATTGCAATTAAGATTTTCATATGCTGGTTTGCATGTGTGGCTCTTTGGGTTGTTTGAAACATAGTTTAAGTGCTTTAAGCACTGAAATTACTCATGCTGCTTGGTTGAGTTGTCTCTTTAAATAGCTACATCTCTGTTTTTCCCTCTCTTTATCAGCTTACGGGAAAGTGTTCCTGGTCAGAAAAATCAGTGGCCACGATAAAGGCAAACTCTATGCCATGAAGGTTTGCGCCATTTCTTATCACACTTTAATATTTGCTTGTCCTTTAGTTAGTAAAAACAAAAATATGCACTTAAAGGGTTAGTGACTTTCTTCTTTAAGACGAATCCAATCGGTCTTACATTGAAAATTGACCTTGCTCTACCAAACCTTTCAATGGGTAAATGGGGTGTTTGTTTTCAATGTGAAATAAAATGCGCACGTCTGTCATAAAACATTCCCCACACAGCTCCGCTGGGTGATTAAAGACCCACTGTACCGAATTCATGCGCTTTTGTATGATAAATATCCAGATTTCAAACTTAATAAACACTTGTTTTTCCTCACTTCTGCTGACTGTGGGACACGGAAGATGGATGTCTTAGTATGTCATTGCTGCACGGTTAGTGATGAGTGTGGAGAGAGAACAAAGCAAAATGCAGGTCACGAATTAGAAGCACAAAACGAGGATTTGTAAAGAAAAACATCTGCTCCTACATTTCCCAGAGGCGTGCACGCGACGCATACATCTTATGCCTGCAAGTCTTCTGCGTCCCACAGTCAGCAGATGTGGGAACCCTTTAAGTGCAAAAGTGTTTATTACATTTAAAATCTGGATATTTATCTTACAAAACATATGGATTCACTACAGTTGGCCTTTTTTCACTCCCGGAGACATGTGAGGGTCATTTTATTACACATGAGCGCACTTTATTTTACATCTTCTGAACTGTTGACAACAAACACCCCACCCCGCTTACCCAATTGAAAGGCTTGGAAGAACAATTTTTAATATAACTCCGATTTGAAACCTCTGAAAGAAGAAGGTCACATACACCTAGGATGCTTGAGGGTGAGTAAAACATGGACACATTTTCATTTCACGAGTTCACATTTACTCATAATTAAATAAAGGTTTAAGCGTATTTGGCGTGCTGTCCGGGGAGAGAGTTCCGGGGAGAGGGGTCTGAGCTCGGAGGCCGGCCCAGCCCAGGCAGGCCAGGCACTCTCAAACGCCGGCATCACCGTTCCTCGCCGGCTAAACATGGTGGAGTTACAAGCCCTCTACGTATCCCTCCAGGCGAGGGCGCCACCGCCAATATCCACTCCTCCATCTACAGCCAAAGACAAAACAGTCTGTTTTTTTTTTTTTTTTGAAGGCTCCTGTGGGAGATGCTGCTGCTGTGGCAGTGAGGAAATACGTAAAGGCTCCTGCGGGAGCTGACACTGCTGCGGTAGTGAGGAGATACGTAACGGCTCCTGCGGGAGCTGATAATGCTGCGGTAGTGAGGATATACGTAAAGGCTCCTGCGGGAGCTGATACTGCTGCGGCAGTGAGGAGATGCGTAAAGGCTCCTGCGGGATCTGACACTGCTGCGGCAGTGAGGAGATACGTAAAGGCTCCTGCGGGAGCTGATACTGCTGTAGCAGTGGGGGAGATATATAATGGCTCCTGAAGGAGCAGGGTGCTGTTGGAATGGGAAATGGAGATGGCTAGGGAAAAAACGGGTGGCTGATGAGGGTTTGGTGGGCTTTCTTGAGATTTAAGTGGTCTGATCGGATGTAGCTCTTAAAAGCTTCTGATGACCAGCGACCGAGTGTTTGGATCTGATGTTGGGAAAGGCCATTTTGAGCCACTGTGGTGGCTGCACCGATTCTGAAGGAATGGCTGGAGAAATCGTCAGATGAGATGCCGGACAGACGTAAGACAGATTTTAAGTGTTTTTGGAACCAAAAACGGGAGACAGGGCGGCTACAGTCATTTGTGAAAAGAGGGTCGGAAAGGGATTTAGCTTGGGCTTTCCTGAGCTGGAGGAAGGCTAGGAGAGTTTGGTATTGGAGAATAGGTGATTGAAGGTTAAAAATATAGATAAAGTAGCCCTTCATGGTCTGATCTGTTTTACTTCGCTTTATATGAAATGACATGGCATCATTGTCCAGGACTGCTACATCAGAAATGGTGGGGTGGATATTTGGTTTAAAGCTGGAAGTGGTAGTGAGCTCTGAGCATCTGAGAAAGCCAAAGAAGGCTAGGATAAACATGGCATCTAGCGTTCGAGCAGTGTGGATGGAATGGTAACCTTTGCGAAGCATAGAAATGCATTTAGTCAGGATTTCAAAGGTTATGGGCTGCCTGGAGTCTGGGCGCGTGGGATGGGCTCTTTGAATGCCTTTGATGAGAAGGGAGGTCTGTGAATTGGCAATTTAGGGTGAGGGTGAACAAAATATGAGTTTATGGAAAAATTGGATTCCACTTAGATAGCTTTTGATGGAGCTGACTTGGAGGGTTTTGTTAATGTTGAGGTGTGATATAAATGAGGTGATGGAAAGTAGGGAAAAATCAGGGAATAGTAGATTATAGGCGGAGTGGAATTCTTTAAAGCATTTCCATGCTGTGAAGTATGACTGCAGGGTACTGGGGGAAATGGCTAGGAGAATAGAATTTCTTGAAGTTTCAAGAAGGGGTCTCAGAAGATGATTCAGAGGAATATTAGCTCTGAATAAGGAGGCACTGGGGTTGGGAATGGTTCCGCCTGCGAATCCTCCGAAACCGGTGGAGGGGGCGGCGTCGGTAAATAATTGGATGTCGGTTGGGGATGAAACCAAATCACTGTAAAAGAAAGATAATCCGTTCCATTGATTAAGGAAGGATATCCACAAACTGAGCTCGTCGCGGCATGGATTGGTTATGAATAATCGGTCCTCTAGCTCGTGAACGGAGGACGCGAGAGAGAGGAGGTGAGAGACGAAAGGGCGGCCTTGAGGGATTATGCGCATCGCGAAATTTAGATGACCGAGAATGGATAGCAGCTCACGTTTGGAGCAATTTGGATTTGCTAATAGAGTGGAAGCCACCAGAATGGTTCTGTCGATTTTTTCCTGGGGTAGAGAAGCTTGACATTTTTGTGAATCTAGGTTGATTCCCAAAAATGTGATGGAAGTGCTTGGACCTGACGTTTTTTTCCTGTGCGAGGGGAATCCCGAGCTCTGCAAAAACCTTTTGAGTTGTCATAAGGTTTGCTGCTGGGATGGAGTCAGGCAGTGATATGATTAAGAAATCGTCTAAGAGGTGAATTAAATTGGGTACGGCGTAATTGTTGGAAAGGATCCAGCAAATTACTTCTGACAACATGTCGAAAATCTTTGGGCTGCTTCTGCAGCCGAACGTGAGGCGGACGGAAAAGTAAAATTTATTTCTCCATAGACGCCAAATAAGTGGCAAAAATCTGGGTGGATGGGCATCACTTTAAACGCAGAGGTGATGTCGACTTTGGCCATCCAAGCGCCGCGTCCTGCGTCTTTGATCATAGTGATGGCTTGGTCGATGTAGTGGTAGTGAAGAGAAAATTCATCGAGTGGAATGAGACTGTTAATGCTCGGGAGCGGGGAATTATGTGGGGAAGAAAGATCGATGATGAGGCGTTTTTTACCAGAGCATTTTCTGGTTGCTACGTCTATGGGGCTGACGCGGAAGATGTTGAAGGGGGGAACTGAAAAAGGGCCGGTCATGAAATCAGCGTCTATTTCTTTCTTAATTAACAGGTCAACTGTTTCGGGTTCCATGAGAGCGGACTGAATATTGGGGCATATGAGGCTTTGGGAGGGGAGACTTTCGACCCCGGGATGAAAACTGTGTGAAAGGCCCGACAGTAGATAGTTAGAAAAATCTGGGTTGGGGTGATGGAGCAATTTGGAAGATAGGCGAAAAATATTTACAGGAGTCGATAAGTATTGTTTTTCATTTTTATTGACATTTTTTTGTACAGGACAAATCAAGCGGGCGTGAACGCCGCCGCAAAAGTCGCAAATATGCATGAACCGGCAGCGTTGTCTTGAGCACCTGCTGGCATTGAAGCTGATGCAGAGTTGCCTATCAGAGAAAGAAGGGGGGGGCGGCGATTAGACGAATTGGGGAGGGAACGATTGGTTGGGAAATTTGGTACATAGCTGGTGGACTTGGGCTGGGATGGTTCGGCACAGGGAGGAATGGATGGGTTGACAAAAGGGCATGTTATAGAGGAGTGTGCGATGGATCGGCATACTGCGCATGTGATATTATTGCAGCCTAAAAATACCCGATTGTGAAGTTCAGTGTCCAAAGCTCCCCAATAAGGACACTGATTCCACTGAGACACTCGGATGAGGCATTTTGCCGAGAATAATTTATGGTAGGTGTAGAAATGG